>NC_030678.2:3803953-3981453 GCF_000004195.4 Xenopus tropicalis
TTTCCCCCTTTATCGCCGGATAGAAAAGGCAGAGCTATAATGAAGAAAGATTGCGCTCGGTGCAGCAATCATCGCGGCTCTGACCTTCTTAGCATTTTATGTACAAATAGTGTCGGGGAAGGCGAGTGCCAAATTAGCCGTTACCCCCCCGCAGAGCCACTGCTCCTTGCCTATTATTCCTGGGGACCCCACTGTGAGCAGCTGAGACGGGGCTCAGTGTGACAGTCTGTTCCACTACTCCAATGTCACATGAATGCCAGGCGCTGGGGTACAGCACATTAATAGAGCATTTATCCTCTAACGCCTCTATCTCCCCCCTCCGCCGGCAAACAACCCGGGATCCACATTCCTCCTTCATGTTCTTTTACTGCGATTTCCGATTGTCACTTCCATTCATTCCTTTCCCTTATTGCCACCTTGCCCCAATGAAAGGAGGGCCCACTATTATTAACGTGAACAAGTGCAATCATTTCTATTGGAATATCAATGCCGTCTGGGGGGGGGGGTTGTACCTTTTGGCAGCTGTTTGGGGTAATTCATGCAAATGGCACCCAATCAGAGGAGAAGGTAAAGTACAGCTCTTCGTCCCACTGGGAAAGTAAAGGGGGACTCGGGCCCATGGGAACTGGACCCAGACACTAGACTGTCCCTTTTTATTCTGCTGGGTGACAAAGGCTTAAACAGACCCTTAATAGTTAACTATGGATTCTAATTATGATCCCTATAACCCATAACAGCCTGTGCCCGTAGCTGGGGCTAATTCTGCTTTTGCACCACTAGGGGGTTGTTATTGTGTCTGCACACAGCTCATTAGGTGACTCCAATGAGCAGATCAATTGGCCACCTAGGTGGTGGGGACCCATCCCAAGAGAATTCCATCATTCCATACAGCAACATTTCCCTCCATTAGGCAAAGCAACTGGGTCTTTGTAACAGTTGCAAACAGAATGGTACCTTGTGGCCATGGGGTTCAGAAGCAGAGATGTCTCCTGGGTTCCTACTTGGGCCCCTATTCTGGGGGGCCCCTACAAGGCAACTAAACCCACCATAACCCCATGAACTCACCATATCTGTATCTGCACTAAGCTTTCTCCAGTCTATTTCTCACTTGTCTCCTTCCTCTTCTATTCACCTCCATGTTGTCCCCACCCAGTCCCACCTACCCATATCTAACATGGGTCACATGGTCTCAATCAATTAGTGAAGATCAAACAGACGTACAGACAACCCTCTGTGGGGTTGGGGGGTGACACAGTTTTGGTTCCCCTACTTGTACTAATACACCAAATTAATATAACCCCAACTACTGAATGCGCCTAGATACCCCCCTGCATTACTGAGATAGGGGTAGAGCCTAGGTACCCCCCTGCATTACTGAGATAGGGGCAGAGCTGGGGGTAATATTGGAAACATAGCGGGATGTTATTTGGATATAATGGGGCTGAACACTCCCGCAGGTTGGAGGGGACTGGGACAGTCTATATTATTATTATTATTAGACTCTATAAGGTCCCGGCTTTGTTTGTCTCGGCCTATCCATTGTCTGTGCTTCTGTCATCATAATACTCAGTTGTTGTTCAATATTGATATTATTTATAATACTAGCCATTAGGGATGCACCAAATTTCAGCTTCCGTGTTTATGTGACAAAAAGTCACGTGATCTTAATGATTCGGTTCGGCCAGGAGCGTGGATGCGGCCGAATCTGAATCCTGGCCGAATCTTGACTGAATCCCAAACCAAATCCTGGATTCGGTGCATCCCTACTATCCATAAATTTGGGCTGTCAGGCTCCGAGGCAACCAGCCAATACAAATTACATACCAAATCTAAACAAGAAGGGAAAGAACATCTTGCTCAAAAGAGCTTTCAATCTAATAAGCCATGTTTAGCGGTAATACCAGCCCCTGCCAGTAGGTGGGAATCTCCTGCATTTGCAGCCAATCAGCAGGCATCTCTTATCTCCATTACTATAAAGGTGCCCTTTGCTAAAGCTATCTACTGTATCTGCCGGCAAACATGGCGGCCCATTGTCTCCCCGCTGCCATATTGCTCTTAATGGCCTGTTGGCACATCGGGGGCCCTCGCCGCCCCTCTCTGCTCTTCCGTCGGCAGTTAATAGCGCTTTGCTGCTCTCCTTAAATAAAAGGCAGCTCGTGGCGGATCAATAAGAATGATGCCCATTTCCCTAATGGCGGCCGATTGCCATTTGCTATTCCAATGAGAGCAGATAAATGACAGTACAAGCCAGGGAACAGGCCAGAGAATTAAGATAAGCCCCCAGAGGAGCGGCAGGGTTATTAATCTTTTAAGACACGCTCATATTTCTTCCTGACAGTGTGCGGAGACTCTCAGTCATTCTGCACCCAGATTGAAATATCAGCCGCTGCTACTGCAGCAAAAATCAATAGCTCCACAAAGACAATCAGATTGGGCCTCCGAGGGCCCCGCTAAGCAGCACTTTGTGTGGCCCCTCCCCGTGGCCCCGGCTGAGGCGCCCCCCGGTGCCAAATCCCCGCTAACTGCCAGGCACGGGGCAAAGTCACACGGACAATGGGGGGCCGCCCTGCCCCCCCAAACCGACGCTCCCCGGCTAAAAGCACAAGGTTCCCACTAATCCATTTCTGCGCTCACAGATGATTCGGAAAATGTTTAGCATAATATCTGGGAAGTTAAAAAGCAATTTCTGAAATATTACCATAGCAACCCCAGGTACTGCCCTCCCTGACTCCACTTCTCAATTCTTTTTAGTGATTTATGTGCTTAACCCAACCCACTCATTCAGCGCCAGCTCCTCTGGTTATTTGATGGTTAAACCCAACCCACTCATTCGGTGCCAGCTCCTCTGGTTATTTAATGGTTAAACCCAACCCACTCATTCAGCGCCAGCTCCTCTGGTTATTTAATGGTTAAACCCAACCCACTCATTCAGTGCCAGCTCTTCTGGTTATTTAATGGTTAAACCCAGCCCACTCATTCAGTGCCAGCTCCTCTGGTTATTTAATGGTTAAACCCAGCCCACTCATTCAGTGCCAGCTCCTCTGGTTATTTAATAGTTAAACCCAACCCACTCATTCAGTGCCAGCTCCTCTGGTTATTTAATGGTTAAACCCAGCCCACTCATTCAGTGCCAGCTCTTCTGGTCATTTAATGGTTAAACCCAGCCCACTCATTCAGTGCCAGCTCTTCTGGTCATTTAATGGTTAAACCCAGCCCACTCATTCAGTGCCAGCTCTTCTGGTCATTTAATGGTTAAACCCAGCCCACTCATTCAGTGCCAGCTCTTCTGGTCATTTAATGGTTAAACCCAGCCCACTCATTCAGTGCCAGCTCTTCTGGTCATTTAATGGTTAAACCCAGCCCACTCATTCAGTGCCAGCTCTTCTGGTCATTTAATGGTTAAACCCAGCCCACTCATTCAGTGCCAGCTCTTCTGGTCATTTAATGGTTAAACCCAGCCCACTCATTCAGTGCCAGCTCTTCTGGTCATTTAATGGTTAAACCCAGCCCACTCATTCAGTGCCAGCTCTTCTGGTCATTTAATGGTTAAACCCAGCCCACTCATTCAGTGCCAGCTCTTCTGGTCATTTAATGGTTAAACCCAGCCCACTCATTCAGTGCCAGCTCTTCTGGTCATTTAATGGTTAAACCCAGACCACTCATTCAGTGCCAGCTCTTCTGGTCATTTAATGGTTAAACCCAGCCCACTCATTCAATGCCAGCTCTTCTGGTCATTTAATGGTTAAACCCAGCCCACTCATTCAGTGCCAGCTCTTCTGGTCATTTAATGGTTAAACCCAGCCCACTCATTCAGTGCCAGCTCTTCTGGTCATTTAATGGTTAAACCCAGCCCACTCATTCAGCGCCAGCTCCTCTGGTTATTTAATGGTTAAACCCAGCCCACTCATTCAGCACCAGCTCCTCTGGTTATTTAATGGTTAAACCCAGCCCACTCATTCAGCACCAGCTCATCTGGTCATTTAATGGTTAAACCCAGCCCACTCATTCAGTGCCAGCTCTTCTGATTATTTAATGGTTAAACCCAGCCCACTCATTCAGCACCAGCTCATCTGGTTATTTAATGGTTAAACCCAGCCCACTCATTCAGCACCAGCTCATCTGGTTATTTAATGGTTAAACCCAGCCCACTCATTCAGTGCCAGCTCTTCTGATTATTTAATGGTTAAACCCAGCCCACTCATTCAGCGCCAGCTCCTCTGGTTATTTAATGGTTATGGAATGGGCATGGAAACATCTACCAACCCGCACACCTGGCACCCACAGATCAGTAACAATAATGATCCAGATCTTCCAATTGCCCCATTTGGCCCCATGGCAGTACGTTTGTTTTACTGGACCCACAAACACCTGAAGGGTAACTAGGCTTTTCCCAAAATAAAGTTAGAATAATAAGGCAGGTTCTGGGGGTGCAGATGATGGATACCAGGAGGTACATTATTTTTTATGATATACCAGGGGCACCATTAAAGGAAAAGGTGAAAACTCAGTAGCTTTATCAGAAAGCTCTATGTACATACAGCCATAAGCACTCACAGTAACGCTGCACTGAGTCCTCTATCAAAAGAAACACAGGATTTCTTGTCTCCTTTTGTGTCACATGTTCTTCTGTGTCAGACTTCCTCTCTCAGAAAAGTCTTTCAGAGCATGGACATGAGTCTGCTCTCTATCCCTCCCTTCTCCCCTCTCTCCCCCTCCCTTTTCCTCCTCTCTGTCCCATCTCATTTCTCTCCCCCTCCCAACTGTGCTGTAATCTGAGCTACCAGCAGCCAGAGCTGCAGCAGGAAGCTACTGAGACCAAGCTAAAATGGCAGCTGCTATCTTAAACAAACGGACAGAGCTTCTAGGGCTGTAACTCAGGCAGGTAAAGCTTTCTGCAGAATAAATATAGGGTTCTAGCTTTACCAATGTGGCTAATCTGTCTTTCCTTCTCCTTTAAACACAGTGGCTAATGGATGACATCACACAGTGCCATTATAAGAATATATCTGACAGGGGATTAACAATGAGAAGGTACTGAGTTGGCCAAACACTGAAAAGTCTACTTATGTGGCTGCCTAACAAGTAGATCTTCTATTTGACCCCCCATATTGGGATGATTCAGTCACCATCAGATCACATTGTTATAGGAACCCATTCATGGCCCAATGTGGTCCATCCAGCCTAAGTTTGAGTTGGTAGCCAATAAGGGCCCTTGCATTGCCAGCTCAACCCAGTTCCAATGCCGAGATGCCCAATCAGTGCCTTTCCAGTCTGCTTCCAAACAAGCAGGTTTAGTATCTCACCAAGGAATTGCCCCTAAGGAATGTGATGGGGACCTTAGATTGTAAGCTCTTCTGGGGCAGGGGCTGATGGGAATGGGATAGGGACCTTAGATTGTAAGCTCACTGGGGCAGGGACTGATGGGAATGGGATAGGGACCTTAGATTGTAAGCTCACTGGGGCAGGGGCTGATGGGAATGTGATAGGGACCTTAGATTGTAAGCTCACTGGGGCAGGGACTCATGGGAATGGGATAGGGACCTTAGATTGTAAGCTCACTGGGGCAGGGGCTGATGGGAATGGGATAGGGACCTTAGATTGTAAGCTCACTGGGGCAGGGGCTGATGGGAATGGGATAGGGACCTTAGATTGTAAGCTCACTGGGGCAGGGGCTGATGGGAATGTGATAGGGACCTTAGATTGTAAGCTCACTGGGGCAGGGACTGATGGGAATGTGATAGGGACCTTAGATTGTAAGCTCACTGGGGCAGGGGCTGATGGGAATGGGATAGGGACCTTAGATTGTAAGCTCACTGGGGCAGGGACTGATGGGAATGTGATAGGGACCTTAGATTGTAAGCTCACTGGGGCAGGGACTGATGGGAATGGGATAGGGACCTTAGATTGTAAGCTCACTGGGGCAGGGACTGATGGGAATGGGATAGGGACCTTAGATTGTAAGCTCACTGGGGCAGGGACTGATGGGAATGTGATAGGGACCTTAGATAGTAAGCTCTTCTGGGGAAGGGTTTGAAGGACTAAAGAGTCCAGCGGAATTCATGCCCTACCACAGGAAGCTTCATTAATGGATCTACTGGGCTTCAAGATGGTGGGTCCTACAGTTCCCCAAGGCTCCTAGTGCCACAGGTTGCCCCCACACCCCCCAGTAACCCCCATTACTCGCTGTGGGATATTAAAGCTTTCTCCCATGTTGTGTAAATCTGCACATTTGGTTTTTAGCAGCTGTTTCCACCCGGGCATCACGTGACATCCCGTGTCCGGCGGCGCCGAGAGCGCACACACACGCATTACACGCACACAACATGGAGGGAACATCAGCCACATTTTATTCTCCAAGATCCGGCGTTCGCTTCCATAGAACTTGGCGCCGCACCACCGGCGTGAATGGAAAATATTATGCAGCGGCTCGCTATTGGCTGACGCACGGCAGGAACATCTGCTGAAATTCACAGGACTCGTTTTTGGAACGGAGCTGCTAAGATCCCCAGCAGCCATGCAGCGAGACCCAAACAATGGGGAGGAAGGTCTCTATGCGCCGAGCAACTGCACCGGAGAGCGGAAAAAACTTCCCAGAGTGGGGGGGCGGCTGCCAAATAATCATCTTCTTAAAGGGGAACGGTCATAGGGAGAAGCGAGCCCCCAGTTGTACTTTGGTGGGTGCCCAATACTCATCTGAATAAAGGGGAACGGTCATAGGGAGACGCGAGCTCCCAACTGTACTTTGGTGGGTGCCCAATACTCATCTTCTTAAAGGGAAACGGTCATAGGGAGAAGCGAGCCCCCAACTGTACTTTGGTGGGTGCCCAATACTCATCTGAATAAAGGGGAACGGTCATAGGGAGACGCGAGCTCCCAACTGTACTTTGGTGGGTGCCCAATACTCATCTTCTTAAAGGGAAACGGTCATAGGGAGACGCGAGCTCCCAACTGTACTTTGGTGGGTGCCTAATACTCATCTTCTTAAAGGGGAACGGTCATAGGGATAAGCGAGCCCCCAACTGTACTTTGGTGGGTGCCCAATAATCATCTTCTTATAGGGGAACCGTCATTGGGAGAAGCGAGCCCCCAACTGTACTTTGGTGGGTGCCCAATACTCATCTTCTTATAGGGGAATAGTCATAGGGATAAGCGAGCCCCCAACTGTACTTTGGTGGGTGCCCAATACTCATCTTCTTATAGGGGAATAGTCATAGGGATAAGCGAGCCCCCAACTGTACTTTGGTGGGTGCCCAATAATCATCTTCTTATAGGGGAACCGTCATTGGGAGAAGCGAGCCCCCAACTGTACTTTGGTGGGTGCCCAATACTCATCTTCTTATAGGGGAATAGTCATAGGGATAAGCGAGCCCCCAACTGTACTTTGGTGGGTGCCCAATAATCATCTTCTTATAGGGGAACCGTCATTGGGAGAAGCGAGCCCCCAACTGTACTTTGGTGGGTGCCTAATACTCATCTGAATAAAGGGGAACGGTCATAGGGAGAAGCGAGCCCCCAACTGTACTTTGGTGGGTGCCCAATACTCATCTTCTTATAGGGGAATAGTCATAGGGATAAGCGAGCCCCCAACTGTACTTTGGTGGGTGCCCAATAATCATCTTCTTATAGGGCAACCGTCATAGGGAGAAGCGAGCCCCCAACTGCAGTTTGGTGGGTGCCCAATACTCATCTTCTTATAGGGGAACCGTCATTGGGAGAAGCGAGCCCCCAACTGCACTTTGGTGGGTGCCCAATACTCATCTTCTTATAGGGGAACCGTCATTGGGATAAGTGAGCCCCCAGTTGTACTTTGGTGGGTGCCCAATAATCATCTTCTTATAGGGGAACCGTCATAGGGAGAAGCGAGCCCCCAGTTGTACTTTGGTGGGTGCCCAATACTCATCTGAATAAAGGGGAACCGTCATAGGGAGAAGCGAGCCCCCAACTGTACTTTGGTGGGTGCCAATAATCATCTTCTTATAGGGGAACCGTCGTAGGGAGAAGCGAGCCCCCAGTTGTACTTTGGTGGGTGCCCAATACTCATCTGAATAAAGGGGAACTGTCATTGGGAGAAGCGAGCCCCCAACTGTACTTTGGTGGGTGCCCAATACTCATCTGAATAAAGGGGAACTGTCATTGGGAGAAGCGAGCCCCCAGTTGTACTTTGGTGGGTGCCCAATACTCATCTGAATAAAGGGAAACGGTCATTGGGAGAAGCGAGCCCCCAACTGTACTTTGGTGGGTGCCCAATAATCATCTTCTTATAGGGGAACAGTCATAGGGATAAGTGAGCCCCCAGTTGTACTTTGGTGGGTGCCCAATAATCATATGAATAAAGGGGAACGGTCATAGGGAGAAGCGAGCCCCTAACTACTCAGTACACAGTCTGGACCAGTTTGTTCTGGTGGCTACTGAGTCTTTGATTTAATTTCCCTACGCCCCGAATCTTCCCGCACTGACGACTGAATCGATGCTCAACAGCAGGACTCGGGGGTTTGCAGCAGTTAAAGGAGAACTAAAGCTTAACAAAGAATTAGGCTAGAAATACGACCTTTAGGTTGTGGGCTTTTGTACCAAGCCAAGGCCACTAGGGTGGCTACCATTCAGGCTTCTTCTTACTGGCCAGGCTGGGCTGGGCGTGGATCTGAGGCGGGCTGGATCAGAGGCGGGCTGGGGTGGATATGAGGCGGGCTGGGGGTAGATCCGAGGCGGGCTGGGGGTGGATCAGAGGCGGGCTGGGGGTGGATCAGAGGCGGGCTGGGGGTGGAACAGAGGCTGGCTGGGGGCGGATCAGAGGCGGGCTGGGGGTGGATCTGAGGCGGGCTGGGAGTGGATCAGAGGCGGGCTGGGGGTGGATCAGAGGCGGGCTGGGGGCGGATCAGAGGCGGGCTGGGGGTGGATCTGAGGCGGGCTGGGGGCGGATCAGAGGCGGGCTGGGGGTGGATCTGAGGCGGGCTGAGGGTGGATCAGAGGCGGGCTGGGGGTGGATCTGAGGCGGGCTGGGGGTGGAACAGAGGCTGGCTGGGGGCGGATCAGAGGCGGGCTGGGGGTGGAACAGAGGCTGGCTGGGGGGCGGATCAGAGGCGGGCTGGGGGCGGATCCTAGGCGGGATGGGGGTGGTTCTTTCATGCAAGGAAACAAGAATAGTAGGGTAAGTTTGCCTTTGCAGTTACAGCAATCTGTATGTGTGAGTTGGGGTGCTCTCTCCAGCTTGGGGTGCTGGGTCGGACAGACGTATCCCCGTTGCTGGCTGCTCTGTGCCGGGGGTGCCCGCAGGGTGAGTCTCCCTCATATCCCATTACTAATCCCACAGACAAGAGAGAACCAATCCGGTGCCAGCTAATCCCATGCTCTGATTTAATTACACAAAACAAATCCACTTTGGCTGATCCCCAGGCCTACGCATTTTAATCCCGGCCCAATCCTGCCGGCCGCGGCACCGCGTCTATAAACTCAAATATGAACCTCCCCGTCCCCATGTGTTTAGCATGGAATTATGGGAAGCGAATCTGCCAGGGCCCATTGCTGGCACCGTTACTAAGGGGGCATGGTGGCAACAAGCAGGGGCACATTTAGCCTAGGGATGAGCTTTTTTTGCTGGATATTCTCCTGAAATATAACTTCCAATCACTGGTGCCCTCAGGAGTATTTAGGAAAGCCCTTTGCACAATATAACTGGGCGCCCTGTTCCCATGGAGATACAAGAAGGACCCAACCAGAAGAACCTGGCATTGAAAGGGAACCTGTCACCCAGGCACAAACAGCTGTATAATGAAAGTCCTTTTAAAATTAAGTATGAAACCGAAATTCTGTTGTTTATGAACACACCCATACCCATTATAAAGCTATTCAATCCTAGCTGTCAATCATATATTGCCTGCTCCGCCCCTATGCCTTAGGCATCAATTACTTTCACTTTCCATTCAGCACTTTCCCAGATGTCACTTTCCCCTTCCCTCCATCTAACTGAGCAGCCAGTGCATCAGGTCCCCCATTCTGGCACATACAGATTTTGGGGTGATACAAAACAACAAAACTTCACTTAATAACCACAAAATGGCGCCGGCCTGCTGGCTGGGATTGTGAATTCCAAGACTGAAGGAAACAAGATTTATATTATTTATACAGTGTAAGTGACGTTTATTTTACTTGACGAACACAATGGAAAAGAATTTGGAATTATTTCTTAGGGCGACAGGTCCCCTTTAACCCAAGGGGCTGTGGGACGCCCCCCCGTGGCCCAATGCTGTAAGCCCAGAGCAACACAACGGCAGAACCTCTCCCAGCTTCACCATTACTACTGAACGACCCATTTCTCTCCCTGATTATTACTGTATGACGGGGCGGGGGGTTATGAATTAGAGAGCCCAGTGCTACCGGAACCCGTTCCTGATATCTCGGGCAGAATTAAAAGCCTTCTCCGTATGTGATGTTTATAGCTGCGAGGAGAACGCGTTGATCAAACGGGACGCGGGACGGGATATAAAAGGCTAAGCGGGATACAAAACCGTTTGGAACAAATCACCTCCTGGTACCTCCGTGCGTAATATGTAAAACACAAGAAAGAGAGGAGACATCAAACTGCCACGTTCTGAGCGCCAGTTTGATGTGTGTGGGGACACGGGAGATGTTTGCCTGCCGGGCACAACCATTTCAAAGGGTTCCTTTGAGTCCCACTAATGTTCCCCAGCTCTCCAGAAAGAAAGGCTTCTGCTGGCATGGGGGGGTCGGGGGTCCCCAGCATTTCAATCACTTGCGTTCTCATTCCAGGCACAAATACACCTGACATTGAGAGCGTTCCGTCGGAGAGGAGCTTCAACCGACTATCCAAGGTGGCGCAGCTGCCGACAACCCAAGCCTTTCTTTTCTTCCAACCACCATGGGCACGATCTGAGCGCCCCCTGAACTACAGACGCAACGATTTGGGGCTGAAACCATACATGTAATTATAAAGAATATTAATGTTTTGGCTTTGGACATTTCTGGAACCAGAGAGGGGTAAATGTTTTGCCTTCAACCCTGTCATCAACAAAGAAGTCCCACTCGCGTAGTGTACTATAGCGGGTCTATTGGGTCTCTGACCCTCTAAACCAGGGGTCCCCAACCTTATCCAGGGGTCCCCAGTCTTTCTTACTCATGAGCCACAGTCAAATGTAAAAAGACTTGGGGAGCATAAAAGTTCATGCAGGAGCCAAATAAGGGCTGTGGTTGGCTATTAGGGGCCTCTATGCACCCTATCAGCTTACAGGGGCTTTATTTGGTAGGAAATCTTGTTTGTACTGAGAGCAACATCCAAGGGGTTGGGGAGCAACATGTTGCCCCCGAGCCACTGGGTGGGGATCACTGCTCTAAACCAAGACCCCCTGACTTACCTTTTAAACCAAGACCCTCTGACTTACCTTCTAAACCAATACCCTCTGACTTACCTTCTAAACCAAGACCCTCCCTGACTTACCTTTTAAACCAAGACCCTCTGACTTACCTTCTAAACCAATACCCTCTGACTTACCTTCTAAACCAAGACCCCCTGACTTACCTTTTAAACCAAGACCCTCTGACTTACCTTCTAAACCAATACCCTCTGACTTACCTTCTAAACCAAGACCCCCTGACTTACCTTCTAAACCAAGACCCCCTGACTTAGCTTCTAAACCAAGACCCTCTGACTTACCTCCTAAACCAAGACCACCTGACTTACCTTCTAAGCCAAAACCCTCTGACTTACCTTCTAAACCAAGACCCTCTGACTTACCTTCTAAACCAAGACCCTCTGACTTACCTTCTAAACCAAGACCCTCTGACTTACCTTCTAAACCAAGACCCTCTGACTTACCTTCTAAACCAGTGGTTCCCAACCTTCCTAATGCCGCGACCCTTTAATACAGTTCCTCATGTTGTGGTGACCCCCAACCATAAAATTATTTCTAAGACCATCGGAAATATGTGTTTTCCGATGGTCTTAGGTGACCCCTGTGAGAGGGTCGTTCGACCCCTAAAGGGGTCCTGACCCACAGGTTGAGAACCGCTGTCCTAAACCAAGAACCTCTGACCCTCTTAACCAATGACCTTAAACCTTTTTTTACTAGTGAGCCAAACTCAGATGCATAAAGTGTTGAGAAGCCAAACAAGCATGAAATAAGTTGCAAAATAAATGCTGTGATTGGCTGTTGGTAGCCCCATGTGACCTGCAGGATGCTCTGCTTGGAGTAAAACTGTGTCTCTGGGCTTCCAAAACTTGCCTCTAAGCCAGAGATTCAAAAATGGCCCCTACTTTAAGGCCACTGGGAGCAACATCCAAGGGGTTGGTGAGCACCCTGGTGCCCCCCGAGCCACTGGTTGGAACTCACTGCTCTAAACCAAGACCCTCTGTAGCCAATTCAGACATATTCAGATTAAGAATTTACTTTTCACTCAATGAGAACCTTGAAGAGTCTTCTCCTTCCTCGCTGACGCCATTCTCAGAGGCTGGGACCCAGAAACCTCTGGCACAAACAGAAGCCCCAGGGCATGAGCACAGGGATAAAGAGGCTTTGTGCGGCGGCCGTGCCAACAAACGCTCCTCACTTGTGTCAATGAAAGGGTTCTGGGAGACTTTGATGGCGAGCGCCGCTTAACAAGCACCTCTGCACCAGCGTAACATGGAGTTGGCCGCGCTTAGCAACCCAGCGGGCATTTGCTGTCATTGTGTTCCTGCTTTGCTGAGGCAGCAGATCGGGGCTCTTGCCAAAGCCGGCTGGCATTTGACATCTTTCTCACAGTCTCTCTCCACTGCCAAGATACACAAATAGTGAACTTTGGCCCTAATTTGCTGCTTTCCATCTGAAATCAATGCGCAGAAATGACTGGAGCAGCAATTGCCACAGTCATTAATCGGACATTATCAGCGCATTCAAGGTCCAATGACAATAACATCCTATGGATTATGTTCCCTCAGCGTTATTGATTTGTTGTCTGCTCCTCGCCGAGTACCAAGGGAGCCCACATCGCCAACATCCTTCACTCACCTCCAAAATTGGGGATTTAGAGGTGAAATGTGAGACACGGCACAGAATCAGAGTCTCCATAAATTTCTATGTTTTATGTTCTACGGATTCGGAGCCGGAGGGGGGGGAGCAAAGGGACCATAAATTCTACCAAAAGGATAAAACACAAGTCCAGGTGGCCATTCGCTATAACAACAATAAAACCCTACAATCCCGTTACCGCTATAATGTAATGGGCCCATAACGCGTTCCCTTCCCGGCACCCATATGGGCTCGATGTGCCCGAGTCTCATTGTGTTGGGAAAGGAAAAGCGAGCGATGGACGACTGCCGGAAAGTGACCCCAAGGATAATAGAGCTTTCAGCTTCATGTCTGTTACCTTACCCTTATGGCTGAGCACTTTGCCCCCCTAATTACCCTAATTAGCCAACATACCAAGCATTCTAGCTCTGTGCTTCATTCCAATGACAAAGATTATGTTATTTAAGCCGTTGGGGTGAATGCGAAACATTAATATAAATAGTTGGGCTGCACCGGAATCGTTCTTCGATGGAGGCCAACACCACAGAAACTCCATCCTGTTGGGTCTCAATCTGTTGATGGACTACAAGCCCTGAAATCTGTAGGATGGACATGTTTCTCCTGAAGAAGAACATCTCAGCTCTTGGCCTCCATGGCCTCCTGCATCAAACTAAGGACAACTACACAATCATCACAGAGACCTCCTCTTCTAGATGTGAGAACTGCAACATCTGTACTTGATCTCCCATCTTGTACCCTACTGCCCAATACATGGGGCCTCAATGACTAAATAATGAAGAAATCTCAATTGACACCCAATTGACACTTGGCCAGAAATCAATCGGGGAGGTCCATCGGGGGCCCCATACACGGTTAGACAAGCTGCCGAATCAGTCTAAAGGACTCTCCCCATTTATGGCCATGTATAGAGCCACAGCCATGGAAGTTAATTTGATATAACCGGCCCATTTAGGTCCCATTTAGGCGCCCAAGTACAACTGTACTGTAGCGCCCAATGACTAAACGCCTTAATGTGCCCCGTCCCATTGTCTCTGACGGCTCCAGGCCATGTGAGGACACGTGAATACCTGGGATAAAGCGTTCGTACTGTTTCCCATAAGTGCCCCAAGCGGGGGGGGGGGGGGGGGCATTTCTCATGTTAAAGGGGCAGAATGTCCTTCAAATGTTCCTTAGAAACCCAAGGTCCTTCCCGCTGACAATACAGCCCGTTCCTTTTCTACTTTCCTATGTCAGAACCCTGCGGCCCCTGAAACACTGGCGCCATTGCCTGAAAGCAATCTCCCTACGCTGCGAGACAAGAGAAGCCCCCACAGGGGGGGGCACCTTTACCTCTGAATTTCCCTAAAAAAAGCTCCTATTTAAAATCCATATTTTCACAGCAGGTATTTGAGGTGCAAATCGCTCAGAGCCTATTCTATTTGGGAATAAAATACATATTTCAGGGAGCGTTTCTGTAGGCTTTTCTCATTGCGAAGCCCACATTACCCTATGAATACCCACGTGCCCCGGCGACGGGATATATTCCCAGCGATAAGAGAAACCCTTCGCCCAATAGATGGGAGTGGGACTCGGCGCTCACCAAGGTGAATAAAGAAACAACTCCCCCCCCCCCCAGAAGCAATTAAAAAGCTTTTTAGCCTAATGCACAAATGATGCTCCCCGGAATTAGGCAGCGTTCCCAACCAGTAAATAGCACATGTGAGACTCGGGGTCACTGACCCCACTCCCAGGGACTGCTAATTTGCACCAGTGCACTCGCACCACCCAATCAGCAATTAGCTTTTATCATTGAACAATGAACAACGTGACGTCTGACTGGCTGCCGGGGCCCGACTGTCGGAATAAAACCTGTAACTGATTCATCCCAACGTATAAAGTAGGGCCGGGGTTTGTATAACAGATTTACTTTATTTCTTATAAAATAGAATAGAGGCAGTCATGTGATTCCCAGAATGCCCTCTCCCCAGAGGGCATTCTGGGAATCACATAACTGCAGCCATTTTTTGTCCCTGTATTGGGGGGTTTAGGGTTAGGGGTGGGGAGAGGGCATTCTGGGAATCACATAACTGCAGCCATTTTTTGTCCCTGTATTGGGGGGTTTAGGGTTAGGGGTGGGGAGAGGGCATTCTGGGAATCACATAACTGCGGCCATTTTTTGTCCCTGTATTGGGGGGTTTAGGGTTAGGGGTGGGGAGAGGGCATTCTGGGAATCACATGACTGCGGCCATTTTTCATCCCTGTATTGGGGGGTTTAGGGTTAGGGGTGGGGAGAGGGCATTCTGGGAATCACATGACTGCGGCCATTTTTCATCCCTGTATTGGGGGGTTTAGGGTTAGGGGTGGGGAGAGGGCATTCTGGGAATCACATAACTGCGGCCATTTTTTGTCCCTGTATTGGGGGGTTTAGGGTTAGGGGTGGGGAGAGGGCATTCTGGGAATCACATAACTGCGGCCATTTTTTGTCCCTGTATTGGGGGGTTAGGGGTGGGGAGAGGGCATTCTGGGAATCACATAACTGCGGCCACCTTTTGTCCCTGTATTGGGGGGTTAGGGGTGGGGAGAGGGCATTCTGGGGATCACATGACTACGGCCATTTTTTGTCCCTGTATTGGGGGGCTTAGGGTTAGGAGTGGGGAGAGGGCATTCTGGGGATCACATGACTGCAGCTACCTTTTGTCCCTGTATTGGGGGGTTTAGGGTTAGGGGTGGGGGAGGGCATTCTGGGGATCACATGACTACGGCCATTTTTTGTCCCTGTATTGGGGGGTTTAGGGGTGGGGAGAGGGCATTCTGGGAATCACATGACTGCGGCCATTTTTTGTCCCTGTATTGGGGGGTTTAGGGGTGGGGAGAGGGCATTCTGGGAATCACATGACTGCGGCCATTTTTTGTCCCTGTATTGGGGGGTTTAGGGGTGGGGGTGGGGAGAGGGCATTCTGGGAATCACATGACTGCGGCCATTTTTTGTCCCTGTATTGGGGGGTTTAGGGGTGGGGAGAGGGCATTCTGGGAATCACATGACTGCCTTCATTCTGCGCTGGTGATTGCCCCCGGGGGCAAATGCTCTGTGCTTGCTGCTATTTACACCCCCATTTACCCTGGGCAATAAAACATGGGCCCCTGTGATTCGCCCACCCCTGAGGGGAAGGAGAGATCTGGGGGAATATGCACAGCTGTCCCCAAGTGATGGGAAATCACTGTAAATATTAATATTTCAGAACAGACTGACGAACAAACGGCAATAAATCCCCCTGAGCCGAGGGAAGAGCAGCGCTAAATCCTACCCCGGCCCCGGTGCCCAGCGAGGGCCTGATTGCTTTGGCGCTGGGCAGCAGGGATCCATACGGCTGCAAACAGTGTCCTTGGGTAACCCCCCTCCCCGGCAGCTGCTCGGCAACAAGCTGCTCCCTCACCTCAAAGGACCCACTGTCATGGCCGCCACGTGCCAATGTGCTAACCGGGTACATCCTGATGCCTGACGTGCCACTAGGGCACTGCCCAACATCCCGCGACTGGGCCCATAATATAAACATGGCGCCAGATTCTAACATGACTTTTCTTTTTGTTTTTTTTTCCCGTTTTTTTTCGAGATTTACTATGCAGCCAAACGGCTAAAACTCGCCGAGATCATGTAGAATAGCGGTGTGCCTGTGCCCTTACACTCCCGGATTTATAGGTGTGCGCCCACCCCGCCCCTTTTGTGACATCATCGGTGGGCGGGTCTATAAAACCAACAGGGTGGGGTAGGGTTTAGGGGGCGGGAGTGGGCGGGGCACATCACTAATGCAGAAGCCAATGGCAGATGTCCCTTTCCTTGAAGCACCTACTTTTGTCTCGAAATTTTGTTTCGGATTTTCAATGCTGTTTTTTTGTGCGAAATTCCGAAAAAGTTGCGGTTTTCGTGCGACAAGTCAAAAAACTTTGGGATAATCGCGATTTTTCCCGTGCTGAATTTTTTTTCGTTTAGACTTTTTAGTAAATGTAAGACATTCGCGAAAACGAGTTTATTCGAATTTTTAAAAGTAAAACAGTTTTTGAATTTTACTAAATATTAGGGATGCGCTGAAACCCCTATTTTCGGCTTCGGTTGAACCCTGAATCCTTCATAGAGGATTTGCCCAAATACCCAACCGAATCCTAATTTGTGTCTGCAAATCTGGCTAAGGAAGGGTTAAAGAGAAAAACGTGGCAAACACTTTTCACTATCCGTGTTTATGTGACAAACAAGGATTCGGATTGGCCAGGAACGTGGAGCAAACCAAACCCTGGATTCAGTGCACCCCTATTAAATGAACCCCGGTATCAGGACTGGGGGGGACGCAATTCCTCGTGCACCTCATTTCCTCCTTCCCGGTATCAGGACTGGGGGGGGGACGCAATTCCTCGTGCGCCTCATTTCCTCCTTCCCGGTATCAGACTGGGGGGGACACCAATTCCTCGTGCGCCTCATTTCCTCCTTCCCGGTATCAGGACTGGGGGGGGGACGCAATTCCTCGTGCGCCTCATTTCCTCCTTCCCGGTATCAGGACTGGGGGGGACACAATTCCTCGTGCGCCTCATTTCCTCCTTCCCGGTATCAGGACTGGGGGGGGGACGCAATTCCTCGTGCGCCTCATTTCCTCCTTCCCGTATCAGGACTGGGGGGGGGACGCAATTCCTCGTGCGCCTCATTCCTCCTTCCCGGTATCAGGACTGGGGGGGGACGCAATTCTCGTGCACCTCATTTCCTCCTTCCCGGTATCAGGACTGGGGGGGGGCGCAATTCCTCGTGCGCCTCATTTCCTCCTTCCCCAGTGTCAGGACTGGGGGGACGCAATTCCTCGTGCGCCTCATTTCCTCCTTCCAGTGTCAGGACTGGGGGGACGCAATTCCTCGTGCGCCTCATTTCCTCCTTCCCGGTGTCAGGCTGGGGGGGGGGCAGTTCCTTGTGCGCCTCATTTCCTCCTTCCCGGTGTAAGGCCTGGGGGGGGCGCAATTCTTCGTGCGCCTCATTTCCTCCTTCCCGGGTCTGGCCTCGGGGGGGTGCAATTCCTCGTGTGCCTCATTTCCTCTTCCGGTGTCAGGCCTGGGGGGGGTGCAATTCCTCGTGCGCCTCATTTCCTCCTTCCCGGTGTCAAGCCTGGGGGGGGTGCAATTCCTCGTGCGCCTCATTTCCTCCTTCCCGGTGTCAAGCCTGGGGGGGGTGCATTCCTTGTGCGCCTCATTTCCTCCTTCCCGGTGTCAAGCCTGGGGGGGGGTGCAATTCCTCGTGCGCCTCATTTCCTCCTTCCCGTGTCAAGCCTGGGGGGGGGTGCAATTCCTGTGCGCCTCATTTCCTCCTTCCCGGTGTCAGGCCTGGGGGGGGTGCAATTCCTTGTGCGCCTCATTTCCTCCTTCCCAGTGTCAGGCCTGGGGGGGGCGCAATTCCTCGTGCGCCTCATTTCCTCCTTCCCGGTGTCAGGCCTGGGGGGGGGGCAGTTCCTTGTGCGCCTCATTTCCTCCTTCCCGGTGTCAGGCCTGGGGGGGCGCAATTCCTTGTGCGCCTCATTTCCTCCTTCCCGGTGTCAGGACTGGGGGGGGCTGCAATTCCTCGTGCGCCTCATTTCCTCCTTCCCGGTATCAGGACTGGGGGGGGGGGGCGCAATTCCTCGTGTGCCTCATTTCCTCCTTCCCAGTGTCAGGACTGGGGGGGACGCAATTCCTCGTGCGCCTCATTTCCTCCTTCCCAGTGTCAGGACTGGGGGGGACGCAATTCCTCGTGCGCCTCATTTCCTCCTTCCCGGTGTCAGGCCTGGGGGGGGGGGGCAGTTCCTTGTGCGCCTCATTTCCTCCCTTCCCGGTGTCAGGACTGGGGGAGAGGGGACGCAATTCCTCGTGGGCCTCATTTTCCTTCCTTCCCGGTGTCAGGACTGGGGGGGACGCAATTCCTTGTGCGCCTCATTCCTCCTTCCCAGTGTCAGGACTGGGGGGACGCAATTCCTCGTGCGCCTCATTTCCTCCTTCCCCTGTGTCAGGACTGGGGGGACGCAATTCCTCGTGCGCCTCATTTCCTCCTTCCCGTATCAGGACTGGGGGGGACGCAATTCCTCGTGTGCCTCATTTCCTCCTTCCGGTATCAGGACTGGGGGGGTGCAATTCCTCGTGTGCCTCATTTCCTCCTTCCCGGTATCAGGACTGGGGGGGGTTGCAATTCCTCGTGCGCCTCATTCTCCTCCTTCCCGGTATCAGGACTGGGGGGGGACGCAATTCCTCGTGTTTGCCTCATTTCCTCCTTCCGGTGTCAGGGCCTGGGGGGGCTGCAATTCCTCGTGTGGCCTCATTCCTCCTTCCCGGTATCAGGACTGGGGGGGTGCAATTCCTCGTGCGCCTCATCTCCTCCTTCCCGGTATCAGGACTGGGGGGGACGCAATTCCTCGAGCGCCTCATTTCCTCCTTCCCAGTGTCAGGACTGGGGGGGACGCAATTCCTCGTGCGCCTCATTTCCTCCTTCCCGGTGTCAGGCCTGGGGGGGCTGCAATTCCTCGTGTGCCTCATTTCCTCCTTCCCGGTATCAGGACTGGGGGGGGGGTGCAATTTCTCCTTCCCGGTATCAGGACTGGGGGGGGTGCAATTCCTGTGCGCCTCATTTCCTCCTTCCCGGTATCAGGACTGGAGGGGGCGCAATTCCTCGTGCGCCTCATTTCCTCCTTCCCGGTGTCAGGCCTGGGGGCTGCAATTCCTCGTGTGCCTCATTTCCTCCTTCCCGGTGTCAGGCCTGGGGGCTGCAATTCCTCGTGTGCCTCATTTCCTCCTTCCCGGTATCAGGACTGGGGGGGTGCAATTCCTCGTGCGCCTCATTTCCTCCTTCCCGGTGTCAGGACTGGGGGGGTGCAATTCCTCGTGTGCCTCATTTCCTCCTTCCCGGTGTCAGGACTGGGGTGCAATTCCTCGTGCGCCTCATCTCCTCCTTCCGGTATCAGGACTGGGCGGGGCGCAATTCCTCGTGCGCCTCATTTCCTCCTTCCCGGTGTCAGGCCTGGGGGGCTGCAATTCCTCGTGCGCCTCATTTCCTCCTTCCGGTGTCAAGCCTGGGGGGGGTGCAATTCCTCGTGCGCCTCATTTCCTCCTTCCCGGTATCAGGACTGGGGGGGTGCAATTCCTCGTGCGCCTCATTTCCTCCTTCCCGGTATCAGGACTGGGGGGGGTGCAATTCCTCGTGCGCCTCATTTCCTCCTTCCCGGTATCAGGACTGGGGGGGGTGCAATTCCTCGTGCGCCTCATTTCCTCCTTCCCGGTATCAGGACTGGGGGGGGGCGCAATTCCTCGTGCGCCTCATTTCCTCCTTCCCGGTGTCAGGCCTGGGGGGGCTGCAATTCCTCGTGTGCCTCATTTCCTCCTTCCCGGTGTCAAGCCTGGGGGGGGTGCAATTCCTTGTGCGCCTCATTTCCTCCTTCCCGGTATCAGGACTGGGGGGGTGCAATTCCTCGTGCGCCTCATTTCCTCCTTCCCGGTATCAGGACTGGGGGGGGGGTGCAATTCCTCGTGCGCCTCATTTCCTCCTTCCCGGTGTCAGGCCTCGGGGGGGTCCAATTCCTCGTGTGCCTCATTTCCTCCTTCCCGGTGTCAAGCCTGGGGGGGGGCGCAATTCCTCGTGTGCCTCATTTCCTCCTTCCCGGTGTCAGGCCTGGGGGGGCTGCAATTCCTCGTGTGCCTCATTTCCTCCTTCCCGGTGTCAAGCCTGGGGGGCTGCAATTCCTCGTGTGCCTCATTTCCTCCTTCCCGGTGTCAGGACTGGGGGGGCTGCAATTCCTCGTGTGCCTCATTTCCTCCTTCCCGGTATCAGGACTGGGGGGGGTGCAATTCCTCGTGCGCCTCATCTCCTCCTTCCCGGTATCAGGACTGGGGGCGGGGCGCAATTCCTCGTGCGCCTCATTTCCTCCTTCCCGGTGTCAGGCCTGGGGGGGCTGCAATTCCTCGTGCGCCTCATTTCCTCCTTCCCGGTGTCAAGCCTGGGGGGGGGTGCAATTCCTCGTGCGCCTCATTTCCTCCTTCCCGGTATCAGGACTGGGGGGGTGCAATTCCTCGTGCGCCTCATTTCCTCCTTCCCGGTATCAGGACTGGGGGGGTGCAATTCCTCGTGCGCCTCATTTCCTCCTTCCCGGTATCAGGACTGGGGGGGGGTGCAATTCCTCGTGCGCCTCATTTCCTCCTTCCCGGTATCAGGACTGGGGGGGGGGCGCAATTCCTCGTGCGCCTCATTTCCTCCTTCCCGGTGTCAGGCCTGGGGGGGCTGCAATTCCTCGTGTGCCTCATTTCCTCCTTCCCGGTGTCAAGCCTGGGGGGGGTGCAATTCCTTGTGCGCCTCATTTCCTCCTTCCCGGTATCAGGACTGGGGGGAGCAATTCCTCGTGCGCCTCATTTCCTCCTTCCCGGTATCAGGACTGGGGGGGGGTGCAATTCCTCATGCGCCTCATTTCCTCCTTCCCGGTGTCAGGCCTCGGGGGGGGTCCAATTCCTCGTGTGCCTCATTTCCTCCTTCCCGGTGTCAAGCCTGGGGGGGCGCAATTCCTCGTGTGCCTCATTTCCTCCTTCCCGGTGTCAGGCCTCGGGGGGGTCCAATTCCTTGTGCGCCTCATTTCCTCCTTCCCGGTATCAGGACTGGGGGGGTGCAATTCCTCGTGCGCCTCATTTCCTCCTTCCCGGTATCAGGACTGGGGGGGGTGCAATTCCTCGTGCGCCTCATTTCCTCCTTCCCGGTGTCAGGCCTCGGGGGGCGCAATTCCTCGTGCGCCTCATTTCCTCCTTCCCGGTGTCAGGCCTGGGGGGGCGCAATTCCTCGTGTGCCTCATTTCCTCCTTCCCGGTGTCAGGACTGGGGGGGGTGCAATTCCTCGTGCGCCTCATTTCCTCCTTCCCGGTGTCAGGACTGGGGGGGGTGCAATTCCTCGTGCGCCTCATTTCCTCCTTCCCGGTGTCAGGACTGGGGGGGTGCAATTCCTCGTGCGCCTCATTTCCTCCTTCCCGGTGTCAGGACTGGGGGGGGTGCAATTCCTCGTGCGCCTCATTTCCTCCTTTCCTGGTGTCAGGACTGGGGGGGTGCAATTCTTCGTGCGCCTCATTTCCTCCTTCCCGGTATCAGGACTGGGGGGGGGGTGCAATTCCTGGTGCGCCTCATTTCCTCCTTCCCGGTATCAGGACTGGGGGGGGGGGGGTGCAATTCCTCGTGCGCCTCATTTCCTCCTTCCCGGTATCAGGACTGGGGGGGGGGGTGCAATTCCTGGTGCGCCTCATTTCCTCCTTCCGGTATCAGGACTGGGGGGGGGGTGCAATTCCTCGTGCGCCTCATTTCCTCCTTCCCGGTATCAGGACTGGGGGGGGGGTGCAATTCCTGGTGCGCCTCATTTCCTCCTTCCCGGTATCAGGACTGGGGGGGGGGGTGCAATTCTTCGTGCGCCTCATTTCCTCCTTCCCGGTATCAGGACTGGGGGGGGGGTGCAATTCCTGGTGCGCCTCATTTCCTCCTTCCCGGTATCAGGACTGGGGGGGGGGTGCAATTCCTCGTGCGCCTCATTTCCTCCTTCCCGGTGTCAGGACTGGGGGGGGTGCAATTCCTCGTGCGCCTCATTTCCTCCTTCCCGGTGTCAGGACTGGGGGGGGTGCAATTCCTCGTGCGCCTCATTTCCTCCTTCCCGTGTCAGGACTGGGGGGGGTGCAATTCCTCGTGCGCCTCATTTCCTCCTTCCCGGTGTCAGGACTGGGGGGGGTGCAATTCCTCGTGCGCCTCATTTCCTCCTTCCCGGTGTCAGGACTGGGGGGGGTGCAATTCCTCGTGCGCCTCATTTCCTCCCTTCCCGGTGTCAGGACTGGGGGGGTGCAATTCCTCGTGCGCCTCATTTCCTCCTTCCCGGTGTCAGGACTGGGGGGGGTGCAATTCTTCGTGCGCCTCATTTCCTCCTTCCCGGTATCAGGACTGGGGGGGGGGTGCAATTCCTGGTGCGCCTCATTTCCTCCTTCCCGGTATCAGGACGGGGGGGGGGTGCAATTCCTCGTGCGCCTCATTTCCTCCTTCCGGTATCAGGACTGGGGGGGGGGTGCAATTCCTGGTGCGCCTCATTTCCTCCTTCCCGGTATCAGGACTGGGGGGGGGTGCAATTCCTCGTGCGCCTCATTTCCTCCTTCCCGGTATCAGGACTGGGGGGGGGGGGCGCAATTCCTCGTGCGCCTCATTTCCTCCTTCCTGGTATCAGGACTGGGGGGTGGGGGGTGCAATTCCTCGTGCGCCTCATTTCCTCCTTCCCGGTATCAGGACTGGGGGGTGGGGTGCAATTCCTCGTGCGCCTCATTTCCTCCTTCCCGGTATCAGGACTGGGGGGTGGGGGTGCAATTCCTCGTGCGCCTCATTTCCTCCTTCCCGGTATCAGGACTGGGGGGGGTGCAATTCCTCGTGCGCCTCATTTCCTCCTTCCCGGTATCAGGACTGGGGGGGGGGGTGCAATTCCTCGTGCGCCTCATTTCCTCCTTCCCGGTATCAGGACTGGGGGGGGGGTGCAATTCCTCGTGCACCTCATTTCCCATAGTTACAGCTTCCCGGGGCAAAGGGAAATACCTTCCCCCAGTGTGTGGTGCCGAGGTGCAACAGATATTCTATACAGGAGGCAATCTCTGGTCCTACCTCTGCTGTTAAACTACAATTCCCAGCATCCTGTGAAGGCCGGACTAGAGCATTAGAAGGGCCAGGCACTGACTGACAGGGACACTAAGGGGAAATAAGGTCACTGTATATACGGGGATAAGTCAATATCCGTAGCCAGAGAGCACATAATCCCACGTAATTGCGCTGCCTGTCTGCAGAGATTTAATAAGATCCCGCGGCTGTAAATACGCCATTCAGTCCGGGCGCCGCGAGCTTCTCCCGCCAGCAATTCCATAGAAGCAAATGATACTTTCCGTATAGCACAAGTGGCCGCTACCGACACATAATGGCCAATAAAATGACTGGCAGTGTATATATACATCTGTGTATCAAGGGTTATAGAATGGATTAATCTTAGCAACTTTCAATTGGTCTTCATTTTTTATTTGTATAATTTTTTTAATTATTTGCCCTTCTTCTTCTGACTCTTTCCAGCTTTCAAATGGGGGTCAGTGACCCCGGCAGCCAAACCCTATTGCTCTGTGAGGCTCCAGTTTTACTGTTATTGTTACTTTTTATTCCTTCTCTTTCTATTCAGCCCCTCCCCTATTTATATATCAGTCTCTCATTCAAACCACTCCCTGGTTACTAAGGTAATGTGGACCCTAGCAACCAGATAGCTGTTATAACTCCAAACTGGAGAGCTGCTAATCAATTATAGAAATAATTTAAAAACTAGAAAAAAATGAAGACCAACTGCAAATTATATCAGAATATCACTCTCTACATCACACTAATAGTTAACTTAAAGGTGAACATCCCCTTTATTCCTTATCTTTCAAATCACTGCCTGGTTGCTAGGTTAAATTCGACTGGGCAGAACAGTGATGTCAAATGGGCGGGACTATGACATTGCAGGGGCGGGGCTACAATGTGGAGATCAGCCAATCGCTGATCTCAAAGAGTCCTGCCCCATTTTACAAATTGGGGAAATCGGGCAGCCAGTTTTGACCTAGACGACCCTTCTAAAACCCGGGGTGTCTGGGTCAAAACAGGACAGGTGACACCCCATATATATATATATATTATATAAGGAATTTGCTTGCAGCTGATTGGGTCTCTGTACATTGAGGCCGCTGAGCTGGTTGGTGGCACAAAGTCGAACATATTGATTCCTGACTCCCGTCGCTGGGCTGCAAGGGGAATATTAAATCTACAGCTCTTTGTAATGGTTTCCCTGGGCCACTAATGATACAGAGGAACATTCTGTCTGGTTCCAGCGGATCTGCCGGCGCTGAGGGTACGAGACTGTGTGCGTCCTAACGATGCTCCCTCAGCCCCTGTACCTCTGGCTGCTTATTGGCTGTAACATGGGAACATTCCCTCTCTGTATATTTGTATTTATACATATGGGTAGGAGGTGCCATAGTGTTTCCCTTAGACAGTACAGTATGGGGGTACAGCTTATTGTGTGCCCAGAACATTCCTTCTCTGTATATTTGTATTTATACATATGGGTAGGGGGTGCCATAGTGCTTCCCTTAGACAGTACAGTATGGGGGTACAGCTTATTGTGTGCCCAGAACATTCCCTCTCTGTATATTTGTATTTATACATATGGGTAGGGGGTGCCATAGTGTTTCCCTTAGACAGTACAGTATGGGGGTACAGCTTATTGTGTGCCCAGAACATTCCCTCTCTGTATATTTGTATTTATACATATGGGTAGGAGGTGCCATAGTGTTTCCCTTAGACAGTACAGTATGGGGGTACAGCTTATTGTGTGCCCAGAGCATTCCTTCTCTGTATATTTGTATTTATACGTATTGGTAGGGGGTGCCATAGTGTTTCCCTTAGACAGTACAGTATGGGGGTACAGCTTATTGTGTGCCCAGAGCATTCCTTCTCTGTATATTTGTATTTATACATATGGGTAGGGGTGCCATAGTGTTTCCCTTAGACAGTACAGTATGGGGGGTACAGCTTATTGTGTGCCCAGAACATTCCTTCTCTGTATATTTGTATTTATACATATGGGTAGGGGGTGCCATAGTGTTTCCCTTAGACAGTACAGTATGGGGGTACAGCTTATTGTGTGCCCAGAACATTCCTTCTCTGTATATTTGTATTTATACATATGGGTAGGGGGTGCCATAGTGTTTCCCTTAGACAGTACAGTATGGGGTACAGCTTATTGTGTGCCCAGAACATTCCCTCTCTGTATATTTGTATTTATACATATGGGTAGGGGGTGCCATAGTGTTTCCCTTAGACAGTACAGTATGGGGTACAGCTTATTGTGTGCCCAGAACATTCCTTCTCTGTATATTTGTATTTATACATATGGGTAGGGGGTGCCATAGTGTTTCCCTTAGACAGTACAGTATGGGGGTACAGCTTATTGTGTGCCCAGAACATTCCCTCTCTGTATATTTGTATTTATACATATGGGTAGGGGGTGCCATAGTGTTTCCCTTAGACAGTACAGTATGGGGGTACAGCTTATTGTGTGCCCAGAACATTCCCTCTCTGTATATTTGTATTTATACATATGGGTAGGGGGTGCCATAGTGTTTCCCTTAGACAGTAATCTCACACACTGAGAACCACAACTCCCAGCACCCTTTGCCACCCAGAGGAAGCTGTATGTGACACAGCGGCAGGCTCACAGCTTTATATAACAAACTAACAGCAGGTTTCCCCCCCTGGGAATGCCGCCCCCCCCCCAGCAGTACAAACACACAGTGAGTGTCAGTAGCTGAATAGGAAGCAGCAGCCTGAGGATGTGCAGGAAACTCACCAGTTCCGACTTTAACTCACTTAACATTTGTAATCCTTTGTCATCTCCTGTCTCCATATCCTCTGAATATCTGCCCTTTGCCCCCCCGCCCCCCCCCCCAGCTCCGGCCCAATACCGGGAGTTCAAACCAGGATAAGGGGGCGCAGCACCTCGCCTTAAAGGGGAAGTCTCCCACTTCTACCCGTGTAACCGCAACGGCACAGAGATGGGGCCCAGTGATTGGAATGAATGTGACTTTGTATCGGGAGCCCTTGGTCTTCATTTTTTATTATTTGTAGTTTTTTAATTATTTCGGTTTTTGTGCAGCAGCTCTCCCGTATGGAGTTTCAGCCGCTATCTGGTTGCTAGGGTCCTAATTACCTTAGTAACCAGGGAGTTGTTTGAATGAAAGTGATTTATGAATAGTGAGGATTTGAATAGAAAGATAACAAGTAAAAAGTAACAATAACAATAAAACTGGAGCCTCACAGAGCAATAGGGTTTGGCTGCCGGGGTCAGTGACCCCCATTTGTTAGAAAGAAGAAGAAGGGAAATAATTCAAAAACTGTAAGAAATAAAAAATAAAGACCAACTGAAAAGTGGCTTAGAATTGGCCATTCTATAACGAACTAAAAGTGAACCGGGGGCCGGGGGTTATTATTGCCCCCAGTCTCTCTGCCTCGGGCAGCGTTTAGTTTAACCCATCGCAGCCCCATGGAAAGTCTGTCGCCATTGGCTGGAATCCCTCCCCAAACTGCGCTGGGAACATCTGTTTTCTGGGGGGGTGGGATGGTGGAGTTGGTGCTAGGGTGCAAATTACCTTAGTAACCAGGGAGTGGCTTAAATGAGAGGCTGAATGAAAAAAGTGGAACTGGAGCCTCACAGAGCAATAGGGTTTGGCTGCCGGGGTCAGTGACCCCCATTTGAAAGCTGCAAAGAGTCAGAAGGTGAAGGCAAATAATTAAAAAAACTATAAAAAATAAATAATGAAGACCAATTGAAAAGTTGCTTAGAATTGTCCATTCTATAACATACTAACAGTTTACATAAAGGTGAACCGCCCCTTTTAAAGGAGACAACCTAGAGGGCGGAGCCTCACCCATGGACTGTCCCATTCCCAGTAGAACCGATATAAAATGTCCCACTGCTACAGAGCAGGGCGAGATGGAGAGATGAAGGGAACACCCTACAGACAAACCAACAGCAGGTTATATCGCTATGGCAGCTCCATTTATGACAATATTGAACTACAGGGCCCTTAATAACATAGGGCCCCATAACATGAATATCCTTTGCTGTCACCCCCAAACCCCTAATATAAGGCTAAATCTACATTTGTATCTTTCACTGCTGACTCCTTACAACCCCATGGGCCATTTATTGGCATTTTCCCCTTATTATTTTCCCACAACTGAGGGCAGAAGGCAAGACAAAGGCGTTGGGGCATAGCGGGGCCGGTATGTGGGGCAGGAAGGGGTGGGATCTGGCAGCTCTGCTGTTACTGAGCCCATAAGCCGGGCACACAGATGCCAGATTTACAGCCGTGTTTACTGCCCCTGCCAGTCACATGATGTGCCCACATGCCATTGGAAGCTGATGTACATGTGACCTTCAGCCTTGTCCCCGGCTGCCCCGCTCCTGACTCATTTATGATCTATATCATATGAACTATAAAATATAACTCATAGAGATAAGCTGCAGATACGGCATGTAGTATAAATACCCCCCCGCCCCCCCGCCGTCTTATCTGTGTGAGAAAGATGGAGACGGGGATAATGAGGCAACAATACGGGGGGGGGGGGGGCAGTAGGAAACTGTGGTGCCTACAGGGTAACAGTAAAAGGGACGACTGGATTTAAAGGGGTAGTTCATCCCTGTAGACATTGATATTATGAGACAGTTTGCAATTGGTCTTCATTTTTTATTTCTCATGGTTTTTCAGTAATTGAGCTTTTTGTTCAGCAGCTCTGGTTGCTAGGGTCTTTTCTACCCTAGTAACCAGGCAGTGGTTTGAACGAGAGATTGAAATATGAACAGGGGAGGGGCTGAATAGAAAGATAAGGAATAAAAAGTAACAGTAACAATAAAACTGGAGCCTCACAGAG
This sequence comes from Xenopus tropicalis, assembly GCF_000004195.4. NCBI lineage: Eukaryota > Metazoa > Chordata > Amphibia > Anura > Pipidae > Xenopus > Xenopus tropicalis. The sequence continues at coordinate 3,832,450 of NC_030678.2, forward strand.
CAATAGGGTTTGGCTGCCGGGGTCAGTGACCCCCATTTGAAAGCTGCAAAGAGTCAGAAGAAGAAGGGAAATAATTCAAACACTTTAACAAATAAATAATGAAGACCAATTGCAAAGTTGCTAGGTACAGGCCACTCTGTAACATACTAACAGTTAATGTAAAGTTGAACCCCCCCTTAACAATTCCAGTTCTGACATTACAGCAACTCGCCCCCCCCCCCCCCCCCAGAAATGGTTTGTGCTCAATGTCTTGTGAAAGTCCAGTTGAACTTCCCCTTGGCCCATAGAAGGCCCTTTATCCAATCCTTATTCAGCTGCTGCTTGGGAAGCCCAATGGGCTACCAGAACGTGTTTAATGAACAACAAAACAAAAATGGCGGCCCACAACGTGACTTTGACAAACCAATCCATAAAATGTCCCTCGTACGGTACTGGCGGATATGAGAGATCCAGCGTTCATGGCCCTGCCATGTTGTGCCTCCAGCGATGGCTGCCAGTCAGTGGGCACGGGGCCAACACAAGCTGTCAGCTGCCGCTGTTTCTGGCCGTATTACAGTATCATTTATTGTCTGTTTGTTGGGTGTTAGTAACGTGGGGCTGAGCGGGAAAGTCTTATTTGTAGTGTCAACATAGGGAGACAAAGGGAGCGACGGGAGGAGATACTGTATGTACAGTACGGGTGGCACTGACCCAACGGGAAATAGAGCGCCGGGGAATAGAGTGCTGGGGAATAGAGTGCTGGGGAATAGAGTGCTGAAAAATAGAGCGCTAAGAACTTGCCTCCCCCCCCCCCCCCCACTTTATGTACATTACAAACACTGCGCTCAGGGGGCAGGGAGGGATTGTGCCCAATTTCTGCCAATTTCACATTTAAGATTAAAATTCCCTTGCCCTGGAGCGTCCGTTATACGTAGGTCAGGGGAAGGGCAAATAGGGAGAGTTGGGCAGAATGATGGCAGTCGGTGTTGGAAAAATCCCTGGAAAAATCCCGGGGGGCCCAGGGGTCAGTGGGCCCTCCTGCTCCTGACCATTTGGCCTGCTTCATGGTCATTCCCTATTTCTGAATGGGCAGAAAGAGGAGAAATAGATGCTAGCATGTAATTAAAAGGGACTGCGAGAATAAAGAGGTTGGGTTAGGAAAGGAGGAAAAATAGTTTGGAGAGTGGGTCTGGGGTCTAAGGGTTTCTGGTGCAAACAGTAGGACAAGATGGAGACAGTAGGGCAAGATGGAGACAGTAGGACAAGATGGAGACAGTAGGGCAAGATGGGGACAGTAGGGCAAGATGGGGACAGTAGGGCAAGATGGAGACAGTAGGACAAGATGGGGACAGTAGGACAAGATGGGGACAGTAGGGCAAGATGGGGACAGTAGGGCAAGATGGAGACAGTAGGGCAAGATGGAGACAGTAGGGCAAGATGGAGACAGTAGGACAAGATGGGGACAGTAGGGCAAGATGGAGACAGTAGGACAAGATGGGGACAGTAGGGCAAGATGGGGACAGTAGGGCAAGATGGAGACAGTAGGGCAAGATGGAGACAGTAGGACAAGATGGAGACAGTAGGGCAAGATGGGGACAGTAGGACAAGATGTAGACAGTAGGACAAGATGGAGACAGTAGGACAAGATGGAGACAGTAGGGCAAGATGGAGACAGTAGGACAAGATGGAGACAGTAGGACAAGATGGAGACAGTAGGACAAGATGGAGATAGTAGGGCAAGATGGAGACAGTAGGACAAGATGTAGACAGTAGAACAAGATGGAGACAGTAGGGCAAGATGGAGACAGTAGGGCAAGATGTAAAGAGTGGGTTAAGATGGAGACAGTAGAACAAGATGGAGACAGTAGGGCAAGATGGAGACAGTAGGGCAAGATGTAAAGAGTGGGTTAAGATGGAGACAGTGGGGCAAGATGGAGACAGTAGGGCAAGATGGAGACAGTAGGGCAAGATGGAGACAGTAGGACAAGATGGAGACAGTAGGGCAAGATGGAGACAGTAGGGCAAGATAGAGACAGTAGGGCAAGATGGAGACAGTAGGGCAAGATGGAGACAGTAGGGCAAGATGGAAACAGTAGGGCAAGATGGAGACAGTAGGGCAAGATGGAGACAGTAGGGCAAGATGGAGACAGTAGGGCAAGATGGGGACAGTAGGACAAGATGGAGACAGTAGGGCAAGATGGAGACAGTAGGGCAAGATGGAGACAGTAGGACAAGATGTAGACAGTAGGACAAGATGGAGACAGTAGGGCAAGATGGATACAGTAGGGCAAGATGTAAAGGTAGTTAAGATGGAGACAGTAGGGCAAGATGGAGACAGTAGGGCAAGATGGAGACAGTAGGGCAAGATGGGGACAGTAGGACAAGATGGAGACAGTAGGGCAAGATGGAGACAGTAGGGCAAGATGGAGACAGTAGGGCAAGATGGAGACAGTAGGACAAGATGGAGACAGTAGGCAAGATGGAGACAGTAGGACAAGATGGAGACAGTAGGGCAAGATGGAGACAGTAGGACAAGATGGAGACAGTAGGGCAAGATGGAGACAGGTTAGGACAAGATGAGACAGTTAGGGCAAGATGGAGACAGTTAGGACAAGATGGGGACAGTAGGGCAAGATGGAGACAGTAGGACAAGATGGGGACAGTAGGACAAGATGGAGACAGTAGGGCAAGATGGAGACAGTTAGGGGCAAGATGGAGACAGTAGGGCAAGATGGAGACAGTAGACAAGATGGGGACAGTAGGGCAAGATGGAGACAGTAGGACAAGATGGAGACAGTAGGGGCAAGATGGAGACAGTAGGACAAGATGGAGACAGTAGGGCAAGATGGAGACAGTAGGACAAGATGGGGACAGTAGGACAAGATGGAGACAGTAGGGCAAGATGGAGACAGTAGGGCAAGATGGAGACAGTAGGGCAAGATGGAGACAGTAGGACAAGATGGGGACAGTAGGGCAAGATGGAGACAGTAGGACAAGATGGAGACAGTAGGGCAAGATGGAGACAGTAGGACAAGATGGAGACAGTAGGGCAAGATGGAGACAGTAGGACAAGATGGAGACAGTAGGGCAAGATGGAGACAGTAGGACAAGATGGAGACAGTAGGGCAATATGGAGACAGTAGAACAAGATGGAGACAGTAGGGCAAGATGGAGACAGTAGGGCAAGATGGAGACAGTAGGCCAAGATGGAGACAGTAGGACAAGATGGAGACAGTAGAACAAGATGGAGACAGTAGAACAAGATGGAGACAGCAGACAAACCATAAATGTACAGTAAAATAAAAAAAAGTAGAGGAAGATAAGACGATGGGGCAGATGGTAACGGGGGGGGGGGCAGGTTGGCACCAGTTATTAAACACCACAGGTTTGCGGGGCATATGCCCCAGTTAAAGGGGGACCCCGTAACTATAACACTTTATAACGACCTACGAAGCTGCAGTCTCAGATCAGCTGATCAGTATCACTGCATACACATAACTGCCCCTGGCACCGTGACAGGCGGCCCCGGGGGCACCGACCGGGTATTACACTCAAATCCAAACTATTGCCCCCCCTTGGGCTAAATACAAGGTTCTTACTCCTGCCCCCAACGTGTTGGTTAAACAGAGACCATTTTACAAAACTACAAAAAAATTAAAAGTGATGACCAACTGCAAAGCTGCTCAGACTAAGTCCATGTGCGCAGACGAAGCCCAGGCAGTCCCATACCTGTGTGTATATACAGTATATATATATATATCAGTGGGTTTCTGGTTGTTTCAGCCCCCCATGTTCAGCTTCAGCATTTGCTCAGGGGGGTCCCACAGTTTGAAAGCGCCCCCCAGTTCCACGTAAGGATATAACCAATCTAGAGACTCTCTATGACATGTCACGCTGTGCCCAAAACTCTCATTTTGGGCAATTTTCCTCCCCGAGGGCAAGTCATATGGCTCCGGGACTGGCACTTAGTACATATAACTGGCACTTAGTACATATAACTGGCACTTAGTACATATGACATCTCCCAGGCTCTTGACATGGAGAGAAATAGCAGAATTCTGTTTGCAGAGGGGGGGGGATATTGTCACCGTGTACTCGCCGGGGAAGTCACCGCACGGCGGGAAGAGTCTCTGTACTTTGCAACGACCGAGCCAATCTGCTCCTTTATAGCTCAGAAATGAGTCTAATTGGGCCGGGATTGGGTCTGATGTGCGCTGGTACTGCGGGTTATTTGTTCCTTATTCTGAGCAGGAAATACAAAGTCACATTTGATCTTTTCTCTAAAACAAATCTCACAAGTAACTGCCCCCCGAGGGGCAAATGTGACAGAGAGATACCATAAAACTATGGGGCAGCATAGGGATTCCCCTGTACTAAGCACAATTCAGCAGGAACAGCCCCCTAAGTTTGCCCATAGCCTGTACAGAGAGATACCATAAAACTATGGCACATAGGGATTCCCCTGTACTAAGCACAATTCAGCAGGAACAGCCCCCTAAGTTTGCCCATAGCCTGTACAGAGAGATACCATAAAACTATGGCACATAGGGATTCCCCTGTACTAAGCACAATTCAGCAGGAACAGCCCCCTAAGTTTGCTCATAGCCTGTACAGAGAGATACCATAAAACTATGGCACATAGGGATTCCCCTGTACTAAGCACAATTCAGCAGGAACAGCCCCCTAAGTTTGCCCATAGCCTGTACAGAGAGATACCATAAAACTATGGCACATAGGGATTCCCCTGTACTAAGCACAATTCAGCAGGAACAGCCCCCTAAGTTTGCCCATAGCCAGTACAGATGGAAGATGACAATACAGATAAATAACAGTTTATATCTCACACATCAGATTCCTGGATCTTTATTTCTACCAACATCTCGTAGGATCCCCCAGTCACTGGCTAAAGTCCCAGTGTTTCTGGCCAGTTCCGTAGCCCACAGAGCCGCTCCTTCCCTGAGCCGGAGCAGCTGGGAGCCGATATATAAACCTGCGGGGGGGTCAGCGCGTTGCACAAAGGGCTTTTATTGCTGGGGGGGCAGATTCACATGGAACCAAGGAGAGAAATATTGGGATTAAAAATGAAAAACCAAAAAACGAGAAAATAACGTTAAATAAAGAAAAAAAAAAAAGCAGGAGCCATTCCCGCTATGTTGGGTGTGGGGGGCAGGTCGGCCTGCTGGGGGGGCTGTCATTATGCTCAGAGTTACACACAGATCCTACACCCCCCAGGGCCGTGGCCTTTGCCATATACAGCTGGACAAGGCGCCATATTGGAACAGGACGGTACCCTTAACCTATTCATGATCGTTATTTGGGTTAAGTTCCCCTTTAAGTAGCTCAGACTTCCTGAAACAAAACCTCGGTGCCCACATTGGGCTGAACCAGAACATTCTGTACAGAACCCAGTGTGAACTAAGGAGCTGAGATAAGTGCAACGGGACAAGCTGTGCGGCCAAGGGAGTCCGTCATTGTGGGGGGGGGGTTAATTGAAGCATCTGGCGCTCTGAGCCACTGCCACCTGGGCATTGTGTGTGCGCCAAGCTCCCCCCGTCTCTACTGAACCGCCCTGTGCCCAGTAACGGCAGCGGCACGGAACCTTGGCACTATAGAGCCCCTGCGGTTGAGACATATTGCAGATTTAACTATGGCAATTTCAGCCATTATGGTTGCTAGGGTCTTGTTTACCTTAGCAACCAGGCAGTGGTTTGAAAGAGAGACTGGAATATCAACAGAGGAGGCCATACGTAGAAAGATAAGTAACAAAAAGTTAAAAAGAGTGACCCCCCCATTTGAAAGCCCCATATAAAAAAATGAAGACCAACTGAAAAGCTGCTGAGAATATGCCATTCAATAACGTACTAAAAGTTAATTTGAAAGTAAACCGCACCTTTAAGACTGCAGAAGAAATGGGGTTTTAATAAAGGGGTCGCGGAGACCCACCATAAACGACAGGGGCAGCTTTACTGGGTTCTAGTCGGGGGAGGGGCGTCTGGCTCAGGATAGGCAGCCGGTGCCGGTGGGATAACGACAGTATTGGCCAATAGGCTTCTGGGACCTTCCTGATGCTCAGCATAATAAGGCTGAATGGTGCCTTCAGTGAATAAGATGTTCCTCGGCATCTACTGTATATACCTCATTGTCCTTCCCCGGCCCAGACACTCCCCCCCGACAATGAGCAGCCGTGTATAGGCTTTTAAGAGAGCAGCGGCCGGCCGTTCTGTAATTCACATTGACATTTGCAGCACTATACACCAGCCCGGCAATGAAAGAGAAGCCTTCAATTGTCTTATGGATTTTTATAATTATAATGTACCCAGGAGAACACTTGAACAGGCCTCGCTCTGGCACATACATTAACCGGGGATTGAAGGTTTTGTTTTGTTAACATTTCAAAAACACGGCACTCAAACAAATCCAATAACATGGAAACCAAAAGCCCAACCTAAAAGCAAAACAAAGGGAGGAATGAGAACTACAGAGCGGGGGGTACGGGGTGAATGGGCCCCAATGGCACCGGCAGAGCTCGGAGCGGTTCTGAAGGGTTCAGAGAGTCTGCATTCCCACCAAGGCCGCCATTTTGTTCTACCCCTGCCCCCCCCCCAACGTTCCGTCTGGATCCCACCGAGCAAAGAAACCAAAAATCTATTCTTTATGTGCCAGGAAATCACCCAGAATTCATTGCTGCCGCCCTTCTCCTTCTCTTTCTTTCTAATACTCTCATTGGCTACTGATAACAGGGATTAACTTGGAAACTATAAAAAAAATATATATTGCATAACCAGCTCATATGTAAAACCCTGCTTCATCTAAATAAACCATTTTCATATAAATATACTTATTTAGCAGTATGTGCCATTGGGTAATCCTAAATAGGAAACTGCCATTTTAAGTACTAAGGGCCGCCCCCTGGGATCATAGGAGTCACAGTGCACACAAACAAGCCAAGGCACACATACATGCTAGGCCCCATCAGCCAATGAATGGGCAGAGTTCTGCCTTTTGCTCCCACACTACTTCCTGTTACAGTTAGAGCTGCATCACTTCCTGTCAGCTGATCTCTGAGGGAGCACACAGCCCATCACTAAATGGCGGCTCAAGGGAAAGGATGTAAAAGGGCAATATTTACTGATATATATATTCCAGTTTAATAGGCCACTTAACGTAATATAAACTGTCTGTTGGTTACGTATTCATTCTGGGGGTGTAGTTTCCCTTTAAATTGATTGGTTAGCCTTTCCGCCTGTGTTGTACCCAGACACTGCCTCAGTCACATGTCCCAGCTACAGCCAATCCCTTTCTCAGGAAGCCCACTACACCCAAACAACTGTTGCCAAATTCCCTGTAGATTTAGCTTCTGGTTCATCTATTTGAAAGATCTCCAATAAATATCTGCCTGATGCCTGGACTCATATGAGTAATAGAAGCCCAATCTGATCCAGAGACACCAAACTGGCAGTTAGTAGCAACCTGCTTGTGAACTTCAGCCCAGAAGCCCCGCAGATGTGCTCCTCCCCTGAGGGGCTTACCATTGGCATCGAAGGTTTCCAATAGATATCTAGCTGACCCCCAGCCATGAATCTGTAGTACTTGTCCGATTCGGCCTAGAGGAGCCAGGCTGGCAGTTAATAGCAACCTGTTTGTGGGACTAGATCCCAGCACTTCAGCCCAAAAGCCTTGTATACATAGTCCTATCCTGATGGGCTTCCATCGGCACTAACGCACAGCTCCCCAATAGATATCTAGCCAACCCCCAGCCATGAATCTGTAGGACTTGTCCGATTCGGCCTAGAGGAGCCAGGCTGGCAGTTAATAGCAACCTGTTTGTGGGACTAGATCCCAGCACTTCAGCCCAAAAGCCTTGTATACATAGTCCTATCCTGATGGGCTTCCATCGGCACTAACGCACAGCTCCCCAATAGATATCTAGCCAACCCCCAGCCATGAATCTGTAGGACATGCCTGATTCGGCCTAGAGGAGCCCAACTGGCAGTTAATAGCAATGTGTTTGTGGGACTAGATCCCACCACTCTCATCATTTCATCCCAAAAGCCCTGTAGACCTGGCCCTCTCCTGATTGGCTTCCATTGGCATCAACGTACAGCTCTCCAATAGATATCTAGCCGACCCCCAGCCATGAATCTGTAGGACACACTCAATCTGGCCTAGAGGAGCCCAACTGGCAACTAATAACAACCCATTGCAGATCCCGGCATTCCCTACTGGTTACAGTATCTTCGTACCCCATAAAGGGTGGTAACCCCAAACCATCAGCCATGAATAATCAGAAGTGGAGAAAAGAGGAAAAGAGAAGGAACCAAGCACCATAGAGCGACGCTGGGGCAGAACCCTATACAATGCCCTATACAAAAAGCCCCGGTGCTGTGCCGAGAGATATAGGCACCACCAGGTCCCCCACAGCCCCCGAGCAGCCGGCGAAGCACAGAGAGACATATAGGCACCACCAGGTCCCCCACAGCCCCCGAGCAGCCGGCGAAGCACAGAGAGACATATAGGCACCACCAGGTCCCCTACAGCCCCCCGAGCAGCCGGCGAAGCACAGAGAGACATATAGGCACCACCAGGTCCCCCACAGCCCCCGAGCAGCCGGCGAAGCACAGAGAGACATATAGGCACCACCAGGTCCCCCACAGCCCCCCGAGCAGCCGGCGAAGCACAGAGAGACATATAGGCACCACCAGGTCCCCCACAGCCCCCCGAGCAGCCGGCGCGGCACAGAGAGACATATAGGCACCACCAGGTCCCCCTACAGCCCCCCGAGCAGCCGGCGTGGCACAGAGAGACATATAGGCACCACCAGGTCCCCCTACAGCCCCCCGAGCAGCCGGCGCGGCACAGAGAGACATATAGGCACCACCAGGCCCCCCAAAGCCCCCCGAGCAGCCGGCGCGGCACAGAGAGATATGTAGGCACCACCACGTCCCCTACAGCCCCCCGAGCAGCCGGCGCGGCACAGAGAGACATATAGGCACCACCACGTCCCCTACAGCCCCCCGAGCAGCCGGCGCGGCACAGAGAGACATATAGGCACCACCAGGTCCCCTACAGCCCCCCGAGCAGCCGGTGCGGCACAGAGAGACATATAGGCACCACCAGGTCCCCTACAGCCCCCCGAGCAGCCGGCGCGGCACAGAGAGATATGTAGGCACCACCAGGTCCCCTACAGCCCCCCGAGCAGCCGGCGCGGCACAGAGAGATATGTAGGCACCACCACGTCCCCTACAGCCCCCCGAGCAGCCGGCGCGGCACAGAACAACAGACTTTCCCTCTATGGAACATAATAACACGGAGCAGAAATCGCAGGAATGTGGCTGCGCTCAAGCACCGGCGCGGGGTCGCTCTTCCCTCACCTCTGTCCAATTACTAAATTCTTTGTTTCCCGCGCACTAATAACAATGATGTGTAGAACAATGATAAGGTCGCGCCTACTTACCCGACGCCGCGCAGCTTTATCTCTCTGTTTTGTTAAGGTGCCGGGATTTCAGCATGGAAGTGGGACTCCCGGCAGTCTGAAAAGAAACAGGTTAAAATATCTCTCAGTTATAATTGGGATTTCAGATTTAATTAAAAATTAAACTTTCATAATGTTTCACCATCCAGAAGCATTTGCTCTATCAGTCAAGCGTGACTCTTTTGGTGACAAGAGAAAAAAATAAAATAAAATCAGCTCTTTGTAGAATTTATTTTATAATGAAAGGGGTGGGAGGCGGCGGGGACGTTACAGAAGGACAAAATCCAGAAGCTCCGCAAATTTGGGAAACAAAGGAAAAAACGGCAGATTCCTCAGCTTTGTACAGAGACTGGGGCCAAAAGGCATCACTAGCAAACGTATAGGTGGGGAGGTAGGTGGGTAGGTAGGTTGGTAGGTAGAAAAACAGGTAGGAAGGTAGAAAAATAGATAAGTAGGTAGGTAGATACATAGGAAGGTAGGTAAAACGATAGGTAGGTGGGCAGGTAGAAATATAGGTGGGTGGGTAAGTAGGTAGAAAGATAGATAGGTAGGTAGGTAGGTAGAAAGGTGGGTGGGTAGGCAGGTTGGTAGGTAGATGGGTAGGTGGGTTGGTAGGTAGGCAGGTTGGTAGGTAGATGGGTAGGTGGGTTGGTAGGTAGAAAAATAGGTGGGTAGGTAGAAAATAGATAAGTAGGTAGGTACATAGAAAGGTAGGTAGAATGGTAGGTAGGTGGCTAGGTAGAAAGATAGGTAGGTAGGTGGGTAGGTAGGCAGGTTAGTAGGTAGATGGGTAGGTGGGTAGGTAGGAAGGTTGGTAGGTAGAAAAATAGATAAGTAGGTACATAGAAAGGTAGGTAAAATGATAGGTAGGTAGAAACATAGGTAGGTAGGAGGGTGGGTAGGTAGAAAGGTTGGTAGGTAGAAAAATAGATATGTAGGTGGGCAGGTACATAGGAAGGTAGGTAGAAAGATAGGTAGGTGGGTTGGCTGGAAGTTAGGAATGGAATGTTCTCAGGATTATTAGTCCCTCCGACACACAAACACCCTGCCCTTGGGATGGGCACCTACCCACAATGCACTGCACCCAGGGCTCAAACTCTCCCTGTATTTGTATAACATGGGCTGCATGATTGGCTAATTCTGATTCGCCGGTTACTAAAAGGTCAAACTTACGGCTAAATGTATCCTGGCGAGAGTCAGGGACACACCCACGTGGGCAAAATGGATACAATCTATAGAAGCCGAGGCCATAAGAGCGGGGGAGTCACCAACTGGCGCTACTGGGTTTGGGTTCCGCTGGGGAACCTCTAGTGATCCTATAGGCCGGTCCCAGCCGGGTCTCATTGACTTGGGGCTCCTCCGCCCCATGGAGTTTAGGAGCTTATTGATCATTAGGAATAACTCACTAAAGGCGTTGTTGGCCTTTAATTTAAGTTTCAGTATGATGCAGACAATGATATTCTGAAACAATTTGCAATTGGTCTTCATTATTTATGTTTTTTGAGTTTTTTAAGCTTATAGTTCAGCCGCTCCCCAGTTTGGAATTTCAGCAGCTATCTGGTTGCTAGGGTCTTGTTTACCTTAGCAACCAGGCAGTGGTGTGAACAAGAGACTGGTCTATGAATAGCAGAGGGACTGAAAAGAAAGATAAACAATAATAAAATTGTTGCCGGGGTCAGCGACCCCCAAGAAAGCCGTTTATTTGTGAGAGTCTGAGAGGAGCGCGGCGCCCGACGGCGGCCAATCGGCTGTGGGACCATCTCGCCCCATTGCTGAACGGGCTGTGATATTATTGCTGTATTTACACACAGACCGCCGTGCCGATTACACGTAATGAGCAATAACCGTGCCCATAAACAGCATGGCGGCGCCTCCTCTCCGCGATGTAATGTCGCTGCCGCCGGAACGTTCCACTCGCTCGCGGAATTTCTGCTCAGTGGAAACCGACATGAGAAATCTTTATTTCCCAATAAACTGCTGAACGGAAACAATATTCTGTTTGTGATGTGACTGCGCGGCGCCCGTATCTGCGCGATTCCCACTGTGTCGCTCGCTTGGGAACCGCCCTATTTACTATTAGGGACCCGCCCAACCCAGGAGTCGCTTTGGGATTCCACCCAATCCAAGTGTCTGGCCAAACTGCATCCGAATCGTTAAAATCACGTGACAAAAAACACAGACGTTGAAAACGTTCCAAGTGCGCGGTTCTCTTTAGCCCAACCCTATCCTTATTTGCATATGCAAATTAGTATTCAGATTCAGTTCAATGTAGGCGTGCACCAAATCCCGGATTCGGTTCAGGATTCAGGCTGAATTCAGCCTTTTCTTGATGGATTCGGTTTCGGCCGAATCCACGGTCCTGGCCGAACCGAATCCTAATTAGCATAAATTAGCATATGATAATTAGCATTCGGAAAGGGTTAAATGTAGGGATGCAACGAAACCACTTTTTTTGGGTTCGGCCGAACCCCTAACCGAATCCAAATCATAATTTAAAAAAATTCACTGCCGATATAACCCTTTCTGGCAGGGACCGTTAGGACACGCCCACCCCTCATTGGAAACACAGACAGGGACCTGAGAGGATCTATAGGGAGCTCCAATAAAGGGGCCTACAGGATTAGGGTTTTTTTTAATTTATCCAGTAGGTGTTTGTGGGTGTAACTGCCCCTTTAAATATGCTAATTAGGATTCAGATTAGGTTCGGGATTCGGCAAGATCCGTCTGGGTGGGTTCGGTGCATCCCTAGTTCAATCAGGGTTGACACCTTCGCCAGGTCTTAAACCCGCCATCACATAACATGATCACATGATGCCGTTGCATGTCACATGATGCCGTTGCATGTCACATGATGCCGTTGCATGTCACATGATGGCGTCGGGGGCGTGGCTATTACGTCCATCCAAGTGTTTCTGCCCGGTTGTCAGAATGTTGAAAACGGTGCAGAAGGTTTTGACCCAAACTTCCCCTTGAAAGGGAGTCGGTATTTACTCTTTGATTCTCTATGACACAAATACTATTTTCCTGCCCCAACACAAGCAGTTATTTATAAAGAGTCCCCCCTCTCATGGGGCGTCAGAGACTGGTGGGACAGGTGGGTTTGGGCCCAATGACTGCCCCTCCAGCGGGGGGGTGGGCGGAGCTATCCGCCATGTTGGATACCGACCCAGCATCCCTATTGCATCACAAAGACCACTAGATGCCCTGTGGGTACTTTATAGCTTTAGGTCCACCTTTGGGTCCAACATTGGAGTCACCTTGACTTCTAACGAGGCTCCAGTTCCATTAAAGCTTTGCCGTAAGAGCCGCCCCGGTGTCGCTCCAGCAACATCCCGGGGTACAATGGGGATAAACACTAAATCTCTAGCTGAGCCCCCTACCTACGGCTCTGGGTGGTCTCGCCTATAATGTAGGAGCTTCCAAACCCAACAATGGGGGGTTATGTGACCCTGTAACCCAGTGGGGTGACCTATAAACCCACTCAGCTCTGTTCCCCCGGCGATTATACTCGTTATGCTGATATGTTCCCCCTCCCCCTCCCACTGGTGTCAAATCTCTCGGCTCAGATTCCCCCCCAATCAGAACATCACAGAACCATTAGCAGCCAGAATCCCATTACGTCAACACAGGCAAGATTCTATCTCCGTGCTTGGAAAGTGTTCCTCTGGATTCGCAATAAAAAGAAATGTATCCGCCGAATGCCACTTCTACCGACTGTCATCCAACTGAATACATATTTAAAGGGGCAGTTACACCCACAAACACCTACTGGATAAATTAAAAAAAACCCTAATCCTGTAGGCCCCTTTATTGGAGCTCCCTATAGATCCTCTCAGGTCCCTGTCTGGGTTTCACATGAGGGGTGGGCGTGTCCTAACGGTCCCTGCCAGAAGCACAGTAGGAGGGGGAGAGCCAATCACAGCCCTGCAGTCACACAAGCAAACACAGGCTTCAGTTCCCTATCAGGTCAGCTTAGCAGCTGATTGGTTCCTATCCTACAGTGCCGCCAGCCCCCCTGCACAGCCTGGGAAACGAGGCAGCAGGAAGTGGAACAGATGGGCGGGGCTAGTGGGGTTTTGGGGGAATTTCTCAATAAATCAGTCTGAAACAGAGAATGGTTTTACATTCACACGTACTATCTTCCCTGTAATTAGCTGAGCTAGTTTAAATGGACATAATGAGCTCAGTATAAACAACCTCCTTCCATCAGTCCTTGGTGTGAAATTCAAAGTTACACAGACGCCAGGGACCCGGGTTCAATGCCCGTATGTAGGATTTCATTCTTGAGAATACAAGACATTGCAATTTTGGGGTCAGGAAGAAATGAACCCCGACTTAGGCTAAACTGTTAGCTGCCCTACTCGGGGCGTTGTATTTGCTCTCTGCTTATGGTAGAATGTTCTAGAAAGATCAAACAGCCTTATGGACTATTTCTACTCTCACTTATTTCATTGCCACGGCTACGGGGGCACAAAGGGGATCCGACGTTAGCCCCTCCCCCATGGATTTGTCTATTCACCAACGGATTTATATTCTTCTGCATTAAGAGCCTAATCGAATGCAGGTGGAGTTATATTTAGGATATAAAAACAGATTTTATCGTCTATAAATCAACGAGTCCAGCTCCTTCCTTATAAGGTTCTGTGTAACGAACGAGGTAAGAAACACGATCCCATTACAGATCCATCGGGGAGGAAAGTGTTCCAGCGAGGCGGGGGGCAACAATAGGCTTCAGAGAGGAAGAGTTGTGCAGTTCATGTAGGAAAGTAACCCTTCCAGACCCACCTGGAATACACGTTTGGGTCAATTCCGAGGTTTTAGGCTTTGAAGGTTCAAGTCTGGGTTCCACGTAGCTCACAGCAAATAAGTGTTCGCCCACTAAGTTACTGGTTTAAAGTGGGCCCTCTCTTGTGGATTCCATAAATGACTACAGTAGACCTCCCGTTGGACTCTACAAGCCGCCCCTTGTTGGCCAGATTCTCCCGTATTTCTGTTATACAAAGCCACATCCACTGCACTGAAAGTGCTAAAATGAACCTATCCTGGGGCAATATTGTCTGAATACCCAGTTACCCCTAGATACACCGATAGATACACCACGACTGCTGATAAATTGGGCTCATTAACAAAGGGAGTTGAGGTATGAAGAAGTCCATGGAATAAGCACCATGTTTTTGCCCACAATGGACCTTACTCCGACCTTAGTCAAGTCCAAATCTCTGTGCCTTTGGTAAGGGGCACACATGGGACGGCCTTAACCAGCACCCCATTCTGCAGGCCCAACCATGGGTGCCTAAGGCTACAAGGTTCATTGGAGGCCCTGTATGTAACACATGCTCAAGGCAGACATGAACTTTACACCTGCCTCGGTTTCCCAACAAAGGTGCAACCAGTGCTCATTTCTGGGCGCAATTCTTTCTACATACTGGACACAAGTGCTAAATTATTGGTGCCAAAAGCTCTAGATTGTTGGTTATACTGGGCCTATAGGAAATAAGGGTGGGAGAACCATCTTCTCCAATTTACTGGACTTGTCTGAATTACCCACTGGGAGAAACTTCTGTCGTCTACTGTACTAGTTTTTCTATGGTCCTTCAGTGCCTGTCAAGGGCCCACGTGGAGCCACAGATATTTAGGGGTCCTTCAGTGCCTGTCAAGGGCCCACGTGGAGCCACAGATATTTAGGGGTCCTTCAGTGCCTGTCAAGGGCCCATATGGAGCCACAGATATTTAGGGGTGCTTCAGTGCCTGTCAAGGGCCCATATGGAGCCACAGATATTTAGGGGTCCTTCAGTGCCTGTCAAGGGCCCATGTGGAGCCACGGATATTTAGGGTCCTTCAGTGCCTGTCAAGGGCCCATGTGGAGCCACAGATATTTAGGGGTCCTTCAGTGCCTGTCAAGGGCCCATGTGGAGCCACGGATATTTAGGGTCCTTCAGTGCCTGTCAAGGGCCCATGTGGAGCCACAGATATTTAGGGGTCCTTCAGTGCCTGTCAAGGGCCCATGTGGAGCCACAGATATTTAGGGGTCCTTCAGTGCCTGTCAAGGGCCCATATGGAGCCACAGATATTTAGGGGTCCTTCAGTGCCTGTCAAGGGCCCATAGGAGCCAGTGGGCCAAGTCCCACCCAATAGCTTCCCTGTTGCCTCAGCTCCAACTACACAGTGGTTGGCACAGGATATGGTGCTTAAAGGGTTACACACGATAAATGTAAACAAGGCACCTGGGCCAGATGGAATACACCCTCGGGTACTGAGAGAGCTAGGGGCAGAATTGCAGTGGCCCTTGTTTCTGATATTCTCAGACTCGCTCTCATCAGGTATGGTACCTAGTGATTGGAAGAAGGCGAATGTCACTCCCATATTTAAAAAGGGAATAAGATCTCAGCCTGGCAATTATAGGCCTGTAAGTTTGACATCCGTGGTGGGCAAGTTATTTGAAGGCTTGTTAAGGGATCACATTCAAAATTATGTAGTGGAGAATGGCATTATGAGCAGTAATCAGCATGGCTTTATGAAGGACAGGTCATGTCAGACCAATTTAATTGCTTTTTATGATGAGGTAAGTAAGAAGCTGGACAGTGGGGATGCAGTAGATATCATCTATTTGGATTTTGCCAAAGCATTTGATACCGTTCCCCACAAACGACTGCTTTCTAAGCTAAGGTCTATTGGTCTTAGTGAAGTCGTTTGCACATGGATAGAAAACTGGCTACAGGATCGGGTACAGAGGGGGGTTGTTAATGGTACATTCTCTACTTGGAGTAAGGTTCTCAGTGGGGTCCCTCAGGGTTCTGTACTGGGTCCACTTTTGTTTAATTTGTTCATAAATGACTTAGGGGAGGGTATTATGAGTAATGTATCAGTGTTTGCAGATGACACAAAACTCTGCAGACCAGTCAATTCTATCCAGGATGTGACATCCCTGCAGCAGGATCTTGACCAACTGGCAATCTGGGCAGCTAAGTGGCAGATGAGATTTAATGTGGATAAATGTAAGGTCATGCACCTGGGATGTAAAAATATGCAAGCCCCGTATAACCTTAATGGGACTGCACTAGGCAAATCCATAATGGAGAAGGATCTTGGAGCCCTTGTAGATAATAAACTTGGCTGTAGCAAGCAATGCCAGGCAGCAGCTGCAAGGGCAAACAAGGTTCTGAGCTGTATTAAAAGGGGTATAGATTCACGGGAGGAGGGGGTTATTCTTCCCCTTTACAGAGCACTGGTAAGGCCCCATCTAGAATATGCTGTTCAGTTTTGGTCTCCAGTGCTCAAACGGGACATTATTGAGCTAGAGAGGGTCCAGAGAAGGGCAACTAAGCTGGTAAAGGGTATGGAAAGTCTCAGTTATGAAGAAAGACTGGCCAAGTTTGGGTCTGTTTACACTGGAGAAGAGGCGCTTAAGAGGTGACATGATAACTATGTATAAATATATAAGGGGATCATATAATAACCTCTCTAATGTTTTATTTACCAGTAGGTCCTTCCAACGGGCACGAGGGCACCCACTCCGGTTAGAAGAAGGGAGGTTCCATTTAAATATTCGGAAAGGGTTTGTTACAGTGAGAGCTGTGAAGTTGTGGAATTCCCTCCCCGAATCAGTCGTACTGGCTGATACATTATATAGCTTTAAGAAGGGGCTGGATGGATTCTTAGCAAGTGAGGGAATACACGGTTATGGGAGATAGCTCTTAGTACAAGTTGATACAGGGACTGGTCCGATTGCCATCTTGGAGTCAGGAAGGAATTTTTTCCCCTCTGAGGCAAATTAGAGAGGCTTCAGATGGGGTTTTTTGCCTTCCTCTGGATCAACTTGTAGTTAGGCAGGTTAGGTATAGGCATTATGGTTGAACTTGATGGACGTATGTCTTTTTTCAACCCAACTTACTATGTTACTATGTTACTATATGGAGCCACAGATATTTAGGGGTCCTTCAGTGCCTGTCAAGGGCCCATATGGAGCCACAGATATTTAGGGGTCCTTCAGTGCCTGTCAAGGGCCCATATGGAGCCACAGATATTTAGGGGTCCTTCAGTGCCTGTCAAGGGCCCATATGGAGCCACAGATATTTAGGGGTCCTTCAGTGCCTGTCAAGGGCCCATATGGAGCCACAGATATTTAGGGGTTGACTCTGCATCCTTGTTCCCCCAGTTGTCCAACAGAAGCAGCCGGGACAATACTTCAGTGTAGGGTTTGTATTCTATACCAGGTTTGGTTGCTGCTCTCCGACCCTACAGAGGGGGTTTATTGCCGGCTATTGGATGGAAACATTTGGGATTTAATAACGATGGAGATTTATATCATCCCGTGACATTTTCTGGATCTAGTACCTAGGTCATTGGCTGCCCATGAGGGCCATTGATGCTCCATGGAATCCCACCAAGCAACATGGACAACCTACAGCTCCTCAATGACCCACCGCCCAACCCCACCCCGCGGATCTAGCGCGGCCCTTACCTCCCGGCAGTGGAAGAGTTAAACTTTCCCATCAGCAGCAGCAGCAGCAGAGAACTCAGCGGGTCAGGGACTGTTTTTGTCTAACGTTACCCTCCTATACGGCCGCGCAATAATAAGGCATTGTGGGTATGTTGCCCTTTGATCCCCCGCGCTTTCCAAACAAGTTACACCTTTCAGCCTGTTCCATTCTGTACATTGTGTATGCACAACACACACTATGATATTAATTATGCATCTGTATCCCGGCGCTCACAAAGCCATCATTGTTCTCCATTGTGTTCCATGGGAAGCAGTTTATGACCTCTCTCTGTTCCTCGTGTTGTTACAACATTACCGATATTATTTTTTGCGTGACCACCACCGGCTCCGCAGCACAGGGGCCGCTTTATTCTCTCTCGCGTGGAACACAAAGCTTCTCTCCTGCATCATAAGAACGACGGAGTGTTCACCATAACAACTCGGCAAGGCGGCCTATTATTTAGCGATATAGAGACATGTAAGGGGGACGTGATCTCTAGTGGGAAATATCCACTTGGAAAGAGACACCCGAGCGTCTCCTGAGACTCAACAAAACACTCAACAGCGAAGGAGAGATTTTGTTTTGTGCGTTAGTTTTTCAGACAACTTAGAAAAGTCCCCTAGAAACACAGGAGTGAGGATGGAGTGAGTATGAGAGAGTATGGAGTGAGTATGGAGTGAGGATGGAGTGAGTATGGAGTGAGTATGGAGTGAGGATGGAGAGAGTATGGAGGCTATTTGGTGGCCCCATAGGGACTAAAGGAGGCTCTGCTTGGAAATGGATTTCTATGCTTCTAAAACTCAAAGCCAACGATTTAAAAATGGCCGCCAACCCTGTACTCTGGGGCCACTGGGAGCAACATCAAATGGGGGGGAGCAGCCCTATTGGGTTTATTTAATGGTTAAATGATTCCCTTTTCTCTGTAATAATAAAACAGTACCTGTACTTGATCCCAACTAAGATATAATTACCCCTTATTGGGGCAGAACAGACCTATTGGGTTTATTTCATGGTTAAATGATTCCCTTTTCTCTGTAATAATAAAACAGTACCTGTACTTGATCCCAACTAAGATATAATTACCCCTTATTGGGGCAGAACAGCCCTATTGGGTTTATTTAATGGTTAAATGATTCCCTTTTCTCTGTAATAATAAAACAGTACCTGTACTTGATCCCAACTAAGATATAATTACCCCTTATTGGGGCAGAACAGCCCTATTGGGTTTATTTAATGGTTAAATGATTCCCTTTTCTCTGTAATAATAAAACAGTACCTGTACTTGATCCCAACTAAGATATAATTACCCCTTATTGGGGCAGAACAGCCCTATTGGGTTTATTTAATGGTTAAATGATTCCCTTTTCTCTGTAATAATAAAGCAGTACCTGTACTTGATCCCAACTAAGATATAATTACCCCTTATTGGGGGCAGAACAGCCCTATTGGGTTTATTTAATGGTTAAATGATTCCCTTTTCTCTGTAATAATAAAACAGTACCTGTACTTGATCCCAACTAAGATATAATTACCCCTTATTGGGGGCAGAACAGCCCTATTGGGTTTATTTCATGGTTAAATGATTCCCTTTTCTCTGTAATAATAAAACGGTACCTGTACTTGATCCCAACTAAGATATAATTACCCCTTATTGGGGGCAGAACAGCCCTATTGGGTTTATTTAATGGTTAAATGATTCCCTTTTCTCTGTAATAATAAAACAGTACCTGTACTTGATCCCAACTAAGATATAATTACCCCTTATTGGGGGCAGAACAGCCCTATTGGGTTTATTTAATGGTTAAATGATTCCCTTTTCTCTGTAATAATAAAACAGTACCTGTACTTGATCCCAACTAAGATATAATTGGCCCCAAGCATTCCGGGTAACGGGTCCCATACCTGTATATACACACATGTACGGTATCTGCGTCTCTTGGCTTTCGCTTCCCATTACGCTGGTTCTGCTGGGTCGCGCTCGCTATTCCGGGCCCAGCTTCATACCCCGGGGCCGCCCCGGCTCAGGCTTTATTACAGGCTGAATGGGCTGCAGCCATAGGGCAGTAATTACACACGGTGACACCACTCTCCCGCTATAATTAGGGGACTGCGGCGCAGGGACGGCTCCCCCACTTGTTTAGCTTTTCTATACATAATTGATAGTTTAAGTTCCTATAGAGAAGTGCAGCCTTCCCGCCCCTTCCCTTATCGCTCAATCACCGCGTTCGCCGGGATAAACGCAGGAGCTGATAATTGTATGGAAGGAACATGAGCCGCGCTATTCGCATTCTGCTGGGTTTGGGGATAAAAGGGAAAGTCGGGCCCCTCCTCCCCTACAATCCTCTCCTTCTCCTCTAACAGGTTATTCAGTCAGTAGGTCCCCAGTTACGTAGAACTAACAGACAGGAATATCCATTTATACAGCCGATGTGACTCTATAATAACCAGTCATTCCCCTGCTGGAAAGTTCATGTAGGAGCCGCTCATATCAGTCAGTAAATAGATCCCAATACAAACAGCTGATGTGACTCTATAATAACCAGTCATTCCCCTGCTGGAAAGTTCATGTAGGAGCCGCTCATATCAGTCAGTAAATAGATCCCAATACAAACAGCTGATGTGACTCTATAATAACCAGTCATTCCCCTGCTGGAAAGTTCATGTAGGAGCCGCTCATATCAGTCAGTAAATAGATCCCAATACAAACAGCCGATGTGACTCTATAATAACCAGTCATTCCCCTGCTGGAAAGTTCATGTAGGAGCCGCTCATATCAGTCAGTAAATAGATCCCAATACAAACAGCCGATGTGACTCTATAATAACCAGTCATTCCCCTGCTGGAAAGTTCATGTAGGAGCCGCTCATATCAGTCAGTAAATAGATCCCAATACAAACAGCTGATGTGACTCTATAATAACCAGTCATTCCCCTGCTGGAAAGTTCATGTAGGAGCCGCTCATATCAGTCAGTAAATAGATCCCAATACAAACAGCTGATGTGACTCTATAATAACCAGTCATTCCCCTGCTGGAAAGTTCATGTAGGAGCCGCTCATATCATTCAGTAAATAGATCCCAGTACAAACAGCCGATGTGACTCTATAATAACCAGTCATTCCCCTGCTGGAAAGTTCATGTAGGAGCCGCTCATATCAGTCAGTAAATAGATCCCAATACAAACAGCCGATGTGACTCTATAATAACCAGTCATTCCCCTGCTGGAAAGTTCATGTAGGAGCCGCTCATATCAGTCAGTAAATAGATCCCAATACAAACAGCTGATGTGACTCTATAATAACCAGTCATTCCCCTGCTGGAAAGTTCATGTAGGAGCCGCTCATATCAGTCAGTAAATAGATCCCAATACAAACAGCCGATGTGACTCTATAATAACCAGTCATTCCCCTGCTGGAAAGTTCATGTAGGAGCCGCTCATATCATTCAGTAAATAGATCCCAGTACAAACAGCCGATGTGACTCTATAATAACCAGTCATTCCCCTGCTGGAAAGTTCATGTAGGAGCCGCTCATATCATTCAGTAAATAGATCCCAATACAAACAGCTGATGTGACTCTATAATAACCAGTCATTCCCCTGCTGGAAAGTTCATGTAGGAGCCGCTCATATCAGTCAGTAAATAGATCCCAATACAAACAGCCGATGTGACTCTATAATAACCAGTCATTCCCCTGCTGGAAAGTTCATGTAGGAGCCGCTCATATCAGTCAGTAAATAGATCCCAATACAAACAGCCGATGTGACTCTATAATAACCAGTCATTCCCCTGCTGGAAAGTTCATGTAGGAGCCGCTCATATCATTCAGTAAATAGATCCCAATACAAACAGCTGATGTGACTCTATAATATCCAGTAGCAGGACAAGATGGAGACAGTAGGACAAGATGGAGACAGTAGGACAAGATGGAGACAGTAGGAGAAGATGGAGACAGTAGGACAAGATGGAGACAGTAGGACAAGATGGAGACAGTAGGGCAAGATGGAGACAGTAGGGCAAGATGGAGACAGTAGGGCAAGATGGAGACAGTAGGACAAGATGGAGACAGTAGGGCAAGATGGAGACAGTAGGACAAGATGGAGACAGTAGGACAAGATGGAGACAGTAGGACAAGATGGAGACAGTAGGGCAAGATGGAGACAGTAGGGCAAGATGGAGGCAGTAGGACAAGATGGAGACAGTAGGGCAAGATGGAGACAGTAGGACAAGATGGAGACAGTAGGACAAGATGGAGACAGTAGGGCAAGATGGAGACAGTATGACAAGATGGAGACAGTAGGGCAAGATGGAGACAGTAGGGCAAGATGGAGGCAGCAGGGTAAAATGGAGACAGTAGGACAAGATGGAGACAGTAGGGCAAGATGGGGACAGTAGGACAAGATGGAGACAGTAGGGCAAGATGGGGACAGTAGGACAAGATGGAGACAGTAGGACAAGATGGAGACAGTAGGGCAAGATGGAGACAGTAGGGCAAGATGGAGACAGTAGGACAAGATGGAGACAGTAGGACAAGATGGAGACAGTAGGGCAAGATGGAGACAGTAGGACAAGATGGAGACAGTAGGGCAAGATGGAGACAGTAGGGCAAGATGGAGACAGTAGGGCAAGATAGAGGCAGCAGGGTAAAATGGAGACAGTAGGGCAAGATGGAGACAGTAGGGCAAGATGGAGACAGTAGGGCAAGATGGAGACAGTAGGGCAAGATGGAGACAGTAGGACAAGATGGAGACAGTAGGGCAAGATGGAAACAGTCGGGCAAGATGGAGACAGTAGGGCAAGATGGAGCTGTAGTTCAACAAGAGCTGAAGAGTCACAGATCACTAACACTAATCCCACGCTGCTCTGAGTCTCCCAGCACCAAGAACTCACAATGCTCAACACGGGAGCTCTGTACATAATCCAGGTTTGACTGATAATCCGGAACCACAAGAACACGAATTCTCAGTCAATGTTCTCCGCCAACTCTCGGCTCTCGCTGCACATCACTGTCACACACGGAACCAGCTGGAGAGGGGCCCAAACTTCCATTTCCCACTGTTCCGCCTTAAATTCATCTCTTAACAATCCTCTCACTATGCAAGAGTCTCGTGGCCATAATATGTGCTAGATCCCCAATTCGGGGCAAAACCAAACAGGTAAAGAAAGGAAATGGGCCGAATAAAGCCACCAATGGGCATAAGGCTCTGGGTGGGATTGTTGTGCCACGAATAGGAGAAGCCTTGGCCAAGTAGAAGAAAAAGCAAAGCCCTGGGGCACCTGAGAACATTGGGGGGTAACTCTATACCCGGCCATGGCTTCCTTGTGGGAAGGTTCTGTCCCAAGCAAAGAATGTTCTGTCTCATTCCCACCCTAAGTGACTCTCTGACGCTCCATGACATCCCATGTACATGTAAGAGAGACCGTGGGGGTCTCTTCCCTAAAGGTGCTGGTAGCCCTCAAGCCTCTAAGGCTGTTCTTCTTGAAAACCACCGTCAGTCTCATTACCCATCATGCATCCCTTGCCCCCTGATGCCCCTAATACCCCACTGCTTCCATTAGGGATACAATTCAAACCACTGGTCACCTTGGCTGCTTCCCTGCTGATCCATTAAAGGCCACGTTGAGCCTCCACCTGTCTGGCCAAAGGGCCAAACTACACGAAGACCTTTTCTTGGATGTTCTAGGTTCAACAGATCCCATAGAACAAGTCCATTGTGTGAGTCAGAAAATAATGTATCTGATACTAAAATCCAATTTGCACTTTCTGGAGGCCTAACTTTGCCCAATTGGGTTGCGGGGGTTCTGACGACCCGCTGGTTCCTATGGAAACCCAATATTGGTGCAATAGTTCCATATACATTCACCTATACAAAGGGCACCGGCCCATCCCAGACACAGCGGCACAATATACCCCTGACGCCGTCCCTTTAAGACGCTCGCTCTGTGCTGCCTGGAATACAGCAAAGTGCCCATTTAGGGTTATTTCCCCATAGGGAGAGTCGCCGTTATTGTGGGTAAATGTGACTTTCCATGAATAATTAATTCCTCCGCGCGGCGACTCAGGGAGAATATGTAAAGGTTCCAGCCAATGTAAACACAGCGCCTACAGTCATGCAAATGAGCAAACTGTCGCTCGTTACTACAATGCAATTAACTATTAATGCACCGAGAGCAGCCGGGCAGATATAGGGAGCAGCTTAGTAAATATCATATCCCATTTACTGACCCCCCCCCCAGCTGTTCCACTTTCCATCCCTTGCCCCCCCCCCGCCCCCCCCCGGCCCCCTCTGTTTTAATTTCATTTTCACCCCCTTTAACATGAGAACTCAGCTCCCCCGGTTCCATAGGGATCCAATGAAATCTTTGGGAGAATATTCACTGATTTTCTCTGTTTGGGGCAAATTCTCTGTATAATTACCCAGTGCCGCCCCCTTACTGCCCCAGCTCCTCCCTTTCCAGCCACTCTGTCTGGGGTCTGCGCCCCATAAACTTTCTGCCCCAGTCAGCCCTATAGAAACACTTTAAAGCCTACACTTTATTAGGATTGGGTGGGATTTCAGCCCCCCCCGTTGCTTTGGTTTAGATCAGGGCCGGGGGGGGGGGGGCAGCAGGGGCAGTTCTGGGAGTGTAGGTGGTGGTGGGTGTAACGTGTAAACCCCCCCAACAAAAAATGTAATCAGGGAACAGCTGCTTTGAAATGTTTAAATCTTTAACTTATATACATGGTAGGAAAATGTCTGGTTTACTTGCCCTTTAAAGGGAGAGTTATTGGCAAAGAGAAAGAGCAAGCAGAGAGTGGAGGGGGGGCAGCCCCTATGGGCAGAGGGGGGGAGGGTAGGGGGGGCAGTTCTGGTACAGAATGACCAATGTTCCGGAACCAACCAGTAGAACCAAGTCAGTACCAATAACTGAACCCAAACCACTACTTAGGGTGCAGACACACAGAGCGACTTAGTAGCAGCTACTTGTCCCCCAGAAAATTCCCTGCCATAGGGAAAGCAACTTTTTTTTTATTGGTTTTCATTATTTATTCTTTATAGTTTTTTAATTATTTTCCTTCCCCTTCTGACTCTTTGCAGCTTTCAAATGGGGGTCAGTGACCCCGGCAGCCAACCCCTATTGCTCTGTGAGGCTCCAGTTTTATTGTTATTGTTACTTTTTATTCCTTATCTTTCTATTCAGCCCCTCCCCTATTCATATATCAGTCTCTCATTCAAACCACTCCCTGGTTGCTAAGGTAACTTTGACCCTAGCAACCAGATAGCTGTTTAATTACAAACTGCAGAGCTGCTGAACAAAAAGTGAAATAACTAAAAAACTACAAATAATAGAAAATAAAGACCAATTGCAAACTGTCTCAGAATCTCTACATCATACTAAAAGTGAACTCCAAGGTGAACCCCCCCTTAAATATACACGTGATTTTGTTATGTGGACGTTTTGCCCCAGCACGTCGCCCCTAGTGGCAGAGTAGGGAATTGATGACTAAATGTTAATAGAAGTTATGGGGCAGGATAAAGACCAATGAATAGAAGTACATGGGAATGGTATAAAGAGAAAGGAGCAGTAGAAGAATATTAATGCCCCCAGGTAATGAGGCCCCCAGTCAGCTGGTAGTGAGGGAACCAATGGGCAGCGTTTGGCACAAATCCCCGCGGAACGGCCCAATGTTTGCAGCAGATTTACATCTCATCTCGTCGAGCGGCAGAAACACTTCACTCGCATTTAATCCTCTTCAGAGAAATTGAATGTAACGCACACCGATTCCATTTGCCGCTTAACCCCTTATTGCCTTGTCCCCCCGCCGCCGTGTAACCGCAGGAGAGGATTCCGCCAGATTCATTACAAGGGAGGGTGTAGGGTCAACCAGAGGGGCATTTGGCCATGGTCCAGGGCCGGGCTTAGGCCAGTTGGGCCTATTGGGCTCATCAGGGCCCCGTACCAGGGGGAATAAGCACATAAAGCTGCCCAGCCGCCCCCAATAATGATTGCCCGATTGCCTGTCTGTCACTGTATATAGTGCCCAGCACTTGGGGGCCACATGGGGCCAATGGAACAAGAGAGAGAGAGGAAAGGGCAGGGTTACACCATCAATCACATGGAGAGGGCGAGGCGCAGGGACTATTTGCCCCCCGGCCCGGGAACCCGGTGCCAGCTGGCAACACCCTGTGTAGAGGGCCCGCCAAAATGGCCCCAATTGGTCCTGCGGTTTATAAGACTGGCCCTCCCATGGTCCCCACAATCCCAAGGGCCAAACACGTAGTTAAAAGTGTCAAGAACATATATTATCCCCTAAAATTGTGTCAAAATGCCCAGCACTGCCCCTTACAGTGGACAAAGAGAAGCTGCAGAGAGCAACACGTCCGGCCCAAAAGTCATTTGTTTGGGTCCGTCAAGGTGGGACGTTGGCTAAGGTGGCACTTTTGAAGGGGTGGAAAGTGGTCATGGGGCTCATGGGGGGGTTTCTGCCCAATGCTCTCCATCTGTCATCCCTGCTACGACTGGAGAACATACTGCTCCCTCATTGGCCACTTTACACTCACTTTACATTCACCATCCAGTAGAACCAGGAACATAAAAGGCATCAGTACCAATAACTGAACCCAAACCAATACTTAGGGTGCAGACACACAGAGCGACTTAGTAGCAGCTACTTGTCCCGGCTACTAAACCCCAGAAAATCCCTGAAGCTTCAGAGAGCAACACCCTACAGAACGTCCAGCCCAAAAGCCATTTCTTGGGATCCATCAAGGTGGGAACGTTGGCTAAGGTGGCACTTTTGAAGGGGTGGAAAGTGGTCATGGGGCTTTATTACAAACACTTACAGGCTTGGCAGTCGCACAGTTGGCTTCAAGAAACCTTCCATGAGTTCATCTCACTATACACTAGAATACAATTGCCCTCCATGCCAGGGGTTGGGGCAGGAATGAGGAAAGAAGGCCGGTGGGTTGCAGTAGAGCAAGGGCCACCATGATTACAGTTACTCCCACACGTTGTGCTCCAGTTGGCAATGGTGGCCACCATAGCTCAGCACACACAGAGCATATCATGGAAGGCCCCCCCCCAAACACAAGGACTATAGGGGTGACAGGGGGGAGAAGGCTCAACAGAAGCCTCATTCGCTGCCCAGTGTCCCTATATTCCCTTCTAACGAGACCCCGCGTTGCCCCATGTTGTGTTTACAAGGGGCCAGCAAAGGGTTAATGAGAGGCCCTGTCTGTATATTATTCCCCAGAGCTTTTCCAGGCACGTTCCGCGCATATATTGAGGCTGCTTGAACTGTAAACACAGCTGAACCCGCGGCTGAGGACAAGCGCGCCCAAGCAGAGTCCCATCTTGATATATCTCCAGCCTCTCTATAGAATATACAAGTAGGCGCTTAGCGAGGAGCCTGGAATCCGAGATAATACTAACCGGCTGCCAATGACTCAGCCTCTCAACTGCGAATTTACATTCCCGCGCTCGCTAAGAGAGTTTAAGTTAAACAATTTTATAGAAAAATGCGATCAACAAGCGTTCTATCAGCGACGTATTTCCACTACGCCGGCTCCCAGCATTGCACAATTGCCCTTCTGTCTACTCTTCTGCTCCAAATAAGCCCCAATGCCCCGGCTCAGAGCTCCCTGTGGCAAAGGTCCCATCCCCAAGGCCAGGGGGCCGTTCCTACCCCAAAGTCCTCCATATACAGTTATTGTTTTGTTTTTTCCCCATGAAATTATGATTCCCACCGGTTTCCTCATAACCATCTCAGGATGACAGATCCTAGCGAGGATGTATATTGTTTACACTGGAGGAAGTTGAAAGGTTTTCTCTGTTCTATGGAAGTTGTAAGGAAAATAGTTGATGTTATTAGAAACTTATGTCGGTGAAAGTTTGGGCAGAGCCTCAAAATGGCGCTTTTCAGACCTTAAGTAGAATTCTAATGGGGCCCTACAAGCTTTAATGGCTCCTCATATCTCCTCAAGGTTGGACTGCTAGAGTTCCAGAGGATCTCCCGGGGGCCCCAGACAAGGACACAATTGGTCTACATGACTTCTACTCTACATCTAACTGTAGTGAGAATGGACCTTCAATATCAGCTTCTCTGTTGTGTCTTAGCTGATCCAGTTGGACACTGTACCTACCAGCAAGAGCTTCTACAGAACTTCTATGGCCATATCTATTCCACCAAGATGGTGCTCTCTCTAAGTGAAGACTCTTTAAGAGTGCAGTGGAGTAATAACTGTATTAATATCAGTTCCACAATGAACATGAGATGAAGATCCAGCACTCGCCTGAGTTATACTTTCTGCCTCCAGCCTAGTGATGACAACGGTGTGGGCCCATTATGCTCAGCTGTGCCCCCCGGTACAGAACTTAACTACGACCCAAACATAGCAAGGGCTATTATGGACCAGGGATGTCCAGGACTGTGTTTGAGGCAAATTGTGTGAGTACAAGGATTTTGTTATTATATTACAGGGGTGAGATCCCTTATCCGGAAAACCCATTATAAAGTTCAGAATTACAGAAAGGCCGGCTCCCATAAACTCCATTATAAGCAAATAATTCTAATTTTTGAAAATGTAATTCTGTAATAATAAAACAGTACCTGTACTTGATCCCAACTAAGATATAATTACCCCTTATTGGGGCAGAACAGCCCTATTGGGTTTATTTAATGGTTAAATGATTCCCTTTTCTCTGTAATAATAAAACAGTACCTGTACTTGATCCCAACTAAGATATAATTACCCCTTATTGGGGGCAGAACAGCCCTATTGGGTTTATTTAATGGTTAAATGATTCCCTTTTCTCTGTAATAATAAAACAGTACCTGTACTTGATCCCAACTAAGATATAATTACCCCTTATTGGGGGCAGAACAGCCCTATTGGGTTTATTTAATGGTTAAATGATTCCCTTTTCTCTGTAATAATAAAACAGTACCTGTACTTGATCCCAACTAAGATATAATTACCCCTTATTGGGGGCAGAACAGCCCTATTGGGTTTATTTAATGGTTAAATGATTCCCTTTTCTCTGTAATAATAAAACAGTACCTGTACTTGATCCCAACTAAGATATAATTACCCCTTAGGGCAATTGCAATAAATAACTGCTCACGCTAAAGCATTCCGGACTGTAGAACTGGGTGCAAACATTGGTACAAAATGGTGCCAAAAATAAAGCCTAAATGGGGGGTATTTCCAGGGCTACAGCCCCCCCCCCCCATGGATACAGACACATCACCCCCACAGCAATTTGTACCCGATTCTTAACCATATTTACGAATCAGATGCAAGTAGCAGCACAGGAAATTTCTGCAGAAAGAATGTTGCATTGTGGGTAAAAACAATGGCGGCCATTTTATGAATGAGCCCTACAATGAGCCAAAGCCCAGGGGTATGGACACATCAAAGTACACAATGAAAACAATAACAAACTTCTAAAGTACAAAGGGTTTAAATCCACGCACGGCGCTAAACGCCCAGATTTAATTAACGGAAAAAAACTATTGTAAATTCCAGAATTTCTCTTACAGTCGGGGAGAAATCCGGAACAGATTCTGCATAAATTTCCCTAACAAATTTTAGCCACGCCCCCAAAATGTTGATCCAAGTTGATTTCCATGAAGGAAATTGTCCATAATTTTATTAAAAAAATTTTATCAAAATTTCAGGGGCTGATTTATCAACAGTTTTCTGCTATTTGATTTTTTTTACACAAAATTCAGAAATTTGACTTATTGTTTCCAAAATGTGAATGTTTGATATTTATTAAGCTCAGAAAACGAAAAAAAACGAAAGCAGTCGTCCTAGAAAAAAAGTGTTTTTTTTTTTTTTTCAAATTCAATTTTTTACATTTTTTTCTAATCTTTTGAGTTTACAGACCTAAAATACAAATTTAATGTATTTATTTTATTTTTTCATTGTTTAATTCGATCAAGTTTCTTATATTAAATTTCTTTAATAAATAAGCATTCGAGTTTGGTAAAATTTCAAGTTTATTCGAATTAAAAAACAAACAAACTCAAAAATGTATTAATTTGAAAATCGTTACATAAGCCTTTGCTTTTCTTTTTCGAAACAATTTCAATTTCTGGAATTCTCTCATTTTCAGCAAATCGCAGCCCCTCCCCCTACCCCTCATTCCAATATCAAATATTCAATCAAATTAAACCACGGAAATCTAGGAAATAGATCAAATTTGTATTTTTCTCGTCATTTCCAATTGGTCTGAAACCTCTCAAAATATTTGAAAAAGAATTTAAAAAACTTCAATTGAAAAAAAAAAAGCTTACTTTTTTTTCTTTTTACTTTTTGGAATTTTCTAAGCTTAATAAATATCAAACATTCATATTTAAGAGGTTTTGTGCAAAAAAATTTCAAATTGCAGAAAATCAGGCCCGAAAATTTTGATCACAAATTCTACCTACATAATAAAATTATGTACAATTTCCCTCATAGAAATCAACTCGGATCAATATTTTGGGGGCGTGGCTAAAATGAGTCAGGGAAATTTACGCAGGATTTTTCCCCCGACTGTAACGAGATTCTGCAAAATTCTGAGAAGAATAACAAAACTCAATGTTGCAAATTCATTTCTGAAATATAAATTCAGAGACAGTGATCATCGTTTAAATAAACAAAGGGCCGATACCGATATAAAGATATAAGAGAAATATAATAATTATGATTTTATTACAGAAGGCTCCTTCCCATCATGCCCAGAGACAGGGGCCCCTCGGCCCAGACCCAAGGGTTTATGGGAGCAGAGGGAATAGGAAACACGTGACGCGCCCGGCAATAAAGCTGCAGCGGCTTTAAACATAAAGTCCAAATTCCTTTTATTCAGATATAAAACCCATTTGATGTTTAAATGGAAGGAATTTGGACTGTAGGGGCGGCTCCGGCGTTACCCCGGGGTGGGGCAGCTCCTCACTCTCCCGGTATTAATAAAGGATATTTATTTCTGTACCCCCCAAAGATATTAAAGGAACAGTAACACTAAAAAATAAAAATGTTTTAAAAGAATTAAAATATAATGTCCTGTTGCCCTGCACTGGTAAAAGTTGTGTGTTTGCTTCAGAGAGACTACTGTAGTTAATAGAAATAGCTGTTGTGTAGCCCCGGGGGCAGCCATTTAAATTGAAAAAAGGAGAAAAGGCACAGGTTACATAAGAAGATAACAGATAACTGTGTAGAATACAATGGGAATCTATGCTACTTATCTGTTATCTGCTTAGTAACCTGTGCCTTTTCTCCTTTTTTCAATTTAAATGGCTGCCCCCGGGGCTACACAGCGGGGTATTTATATAAACTATAGTAGGGTTTCTGTAGCAAACACCCCAGCTGTACCAGTGCAGGAATGGCTGCCCCCGGGGCTACACAGCGGGGTATTTATATAAACTATAGTAGGGTTTCTGTAGCAAACACCCCAGCTGTACCGGTGCAGGAATGGCTGCCCCCGGGGCTACACAGCGGGGTATTTATATAAACTATAGTAGGGTTTCTGTAGCAAACACCCCAGCTGTACCAGTGCAGGAATGGCTGCCCCCGGGGCTACACAGCGGGGTATTTATATAAACTATAGTAGGGTTTCTGTAGCAAACACCCCAGCTGTACCAGTGCAGGAATGGCTGCCCCCGGGGCTACACAGCGGGGTATTTATATAAACTATAGTAGGGTTTCTGTAGCAAACACCCCAGCTGTACCAGTGCAGGAATGGCTGCCCCCGGGGCTACACAGCGGGGTATTTATATAAACTATAGTAGGGTTTCTGTAGCAAACACCCCAGCTGTACCAGTGCAGGAATGGCTGCCCCCGGGGCTACACAGCGGGGTATTTATATAAACTATAGTAGGGTTTCTGTAGCAAACACCCCAGCTGTACCGGTGCAGGAATGGCTGCCCCCGGGGCTACACAGCGGGGT
Source organism: Xenopus tropicalis (assembly GCF_000004195.4). Taxonomy (NCBI): domain Eukaryota; kingdom Metazoa; phylum Chordata; class Amphibia; order Anura; family Pipidae; genus Xenopus; species Xenopus tropicalis. Next base: position 3,864,292 of record NC_030678.2, read on the forward strand.
ATTTATATAAACTATAGTAGGGTTTCTGTAGCAAACACCCCAGCTGTACCAGTGCAGGAATGGCTGCCCCCGGGGCTACACAGCGGGGTATTTATATAAACTATAGTAGGGTTTCTGTAGCAAACACCCCAGCTGTACCGGTGCAGGAATGGCTGCCCCCGGGGCTACACAGCGGGGTATTTATATAAACTATAGTAGGGTTTCTGTAGCAAACACCCCAGCTGTACCAGTGCAGGAATGGCTGCCCCCGGGGCTACACAGCGGGGTATTTATATAAACTATAGTAGGGTTTCTGTAGCAAACACCCCAGCTGTACCAGTGCAGGAATGGCTGCCCCCGGGGCTACACAGCGGGTATTTATATAAACTATAGTAGGGTTTCTGTAGCAAACACCCCAGCTGTACCAGTGCAGGAATGGCTGCCCCCGGGGCTACACAGCGGGGTATTTATATAAACTATAGTAGGGTTTCTGTAGCAAACACCCCAGCTGTACCGGTGCAGGAATGGCTGCCCCCGGGGCTACACAGCGGGGTATTTATATAAACTATAGTAGGGTTTCTGTAGCAAACACCCCAGCTGTACCGGTGCAGGAATGGCTGCCCCCGGGGCTACACAGCGGGGTATTTATATAAACTATAGTAGGGTTTATGAAGCAAACACACAACTTTTACCAGTGCAGGGCAATAGTACATAATATATTAATTATTTTTATACACTTTAATTTTTTGGTGTTACTGTTCCTTTAATATGGATATTTCTTTCCAAAGATATTCTGTGCGGGGTAAATACATAGATATGACCAATGGCCGGGGTAAATACATAGGTATGACCAATGGCCGGGGTAAATACATAGGTATGACCAATGGCCGGGGTAAATACATAGATATGACAATGGCCGGGGTAAATACATAGATATGACCAATGGCCGGGGTAAATACATAGGTATGACCAATGGCCGGGGTAAATACATAGATATGACCAATGGCCGGGGTAAATACATAGGTATGACCAATGGCCGGGGTAAATACATAGATATGACCAATGGCCGGGGTAAATACATAGATATGACCAATGGCCGGGGTAAATACATAGATATGACCAATGGCCGGGGTAAATACATAGATATGACCAATGGCTGGAGTAAATACATAGATATGACCAATGGCTGGGGTAAATACATACATAGGACCAATGGCCGGGGTAAATACATACATAGGACCAATGGCCGGGGTAAATACATACATAGGACCAATGGCCGGGGTAAATACATACATAGGACCAATGGCCGGGGTAAATACATAGATATGACCAATGGCCGGGGTAAATACATACATATGACCAATGGCCGGGGTAAATACATACATATGACCAATGGCCGGGGTAAATACATACATATGACCAATGGCCTGGGTAAATACATAGATATGACCAATGGCCGGGGTAAATACATAGATAGGACCAAACAGGGGGGGGACAGCATGGGTGAGCTTCAGGGGGGCTCTCATTGGCCACACAAAGTGGGCGTGGTCTCCCTCTCCTCGCCCCCCCCCAACCAAAATCATCTTCTGCTGCCCCTGGATATGACTGTAACTTTCCCTACTGATATCTAGAGACACAGGAGCCCGACTGGGGGCAGAGATACAAAGCTCCGAGCTTGGGGCCCCTAACATAGGGGCGGGGGGGAGAATGAGGCCCCCTGTGTCGCTTCATATGAGGTTCTGGGACAGGGTTTGAGCCCAGAGCAAATAGAGAAAATAAAAATAAAAAATATATATAAACATAAACGGATTAATAACAATCTAATTGGGGCAGCGCTTTCCTTAAAGAGCCCGTCGGCCCAAGAGCCTTTCTGTATATAAATCAATTCTATTTATTAAACAGAAACTGCCCCCCGGCTTTCAGGTTATTTGCAAACTACATTGGCTCAGGAGTCAGAACCAGCAGCGCAGGGAATATAAACCCACCAGACAGATACCGTCACACACTCGCAGTTAAAAATTATTTTAAAAAATTGCAATTGTACTGGAGAGTAAATATGTTTTTTTTTAACTTATTCAAACAATTTTACAACTGTAATTTACAAAAAAATAATTGTATATAAAACTATATAAATGCTATTTAGATTAATAAAATACATATACACAGATTTTATATATATATATGTGTGTATGTGCAATAATTCCTTACTGATATACAGGTATGGGATCCCTTATATGGAAACCTGATATCCAGAAAGCTCTGAATTACGGAAAGCCTGTCTCCCATAGACTCCGTTTTAATCAAATAATTCAGATTTTAAAAATTGATTTACTTTTTCCCTGTAAAAATAAAACAGTGCTTTGTATTTGATCCCAACTAAGATACAATTAATCCTGATTGGATGCAAAATAATCTTGTTGAGTTTTATTAATGTTTTGTTGATTTTTTAATAGACTTAAGGTATGAAGATCCAAATTACGGAATACCCTTGGTCCCCAGCATTCTGGATAACGGGTCCTATACCTGTACATCGCTATACACACTGTATATATCACTGAGTAGGGATTATATATTTATATTAATGATTTTTTCCCCCCTACTCAGTGATATATATAGTGTGTATAGCTATATATATATATGTACATACACTGTATATATATCGGGATTATATATATTTATTTACACACTGTATATATATCAGTAGGGAATAATTGCACATTATTGATATAAATTCTCACAGATCTGGAACCCACACACAGTACAATCAGATCCTACAGACCCAGAACCCCTAGAAGTTATATTCTTGTTCCGCTAAACTATAAAATACCAGGAAATAAATGCAGGAAATTTAGGTGAGTGTAAAATAAAATAAAATAAATAATAATATATATATAAATAGTTATTTTATGTAACTTTACAGGTAGAAGAAGTAAAACCCAATGACACAGTACCAGTTATTGTTACATATAAATAATAGATAATTATATATAATAAGCCCCGCGCCCAATCGCTGCTCTGTAACTGCCGCTAAGAAAAAAGCAAAATTATATCATTTTTTAACTAAATAAACATGTTCCTGTTGGTGAATGAGAGGCAGAGAGAGGCTCTAGGGACAGGGATCCCAGTGGGACAGTTGGGCCCAATACAATGCTGGTTACCTGGTTAAACAGGGGGGTCGGCGCCGCCAGTTTAGCAGTAAATCTGCCCCCCAAGTCCGTGACGTCAGGGCACCACTATCCGCCGGCACTGAAGGGGTTAGTGTGAGGGCAAAGCCTACGGGCTCAGGGCAAATACACAGGATGGGAACTTTATTTTGCAGCGCAGTAAAGTGATCAGGGAAATGTGAAACTTGGATCGTGTCCTGGGGCTGATTTCATATCACAGCCGGTAATGAGGTGGCACTTTGGCCCTTTCCCTCCGACCCCTCCCACTGTCCCTCGGCTATTGCCCCCGGCATCTCACCCACTCCCTATACTCTCTCCTACCGTGGCACCAACACACACAGATAGATAGATAGATAGATAGATAGATAGATAGATAGATAGATAGATAGATGATAGATAGAAATACAGACAGATAGATAGATAGATAGACAGACAGATAGATAGATTGATATATAGATGATAGATAGATAGATGATAGATAGATAGATAGATAGATAGATAGATAGACAGACAGACAGACAGACAGACAGACAGACAGACAGATAGATAGATATACAGACAGACAGGTAGATAGATAGATAGATGATAGATAGATAGATGATAGATAGATAGATATATAGATAGATAGATGATAGATAGATAGATAGATGATAGATAGATAGATAGATAGATAGATAGATAGATAGATAGATAGATAGATACATAGATAGATAGATAGATAGACAGACAGACAGACAGATAGATGATAGATAGATATACAAACAGACAGACAGATAGATAGATAGATGATAGATAGATACATAGATAGATGATAGATAGATAGATAGATAGATAGATAGATAGATAGATACATAGATAGATATAGATAGATAGATAGATAGATAGATAGATAGATAGATAGATAGATGATAGATAGATATATGATAGATAGATACATAGATAGATATAGATAGATAGATAGATAGATAGATAGATAGATGATAGATAGACTCTCTCCTCCCGTGGCACACACATACACAGATAGATACATTACATATATATATATATAGAGAGAGAGAGAGAAAGAGAGAGAGATGACAGATTATTGTTGCGGCTGCCAAGGCCCCGCGTGCCGCCGTCTCTCCGAGAGCTCCCATGAGAGTGCAGCAGTAAGCAGATTAGAGCGGGGCCGGTACCACTTGGGTACGAGTGTCTGTAGGAGCCGGGGGCGTTAGGTGAGCCCAGAAAATGGCAGCTCAGAGTCGGCAGCGGGTCGGCTGCCAACAAACAGGGCCTGTTTTATTATTTAACAGTTGGTCCTGCTGGAGTCCTGGCAGCGCAATAGAGCAGTCTCTGTCTCCCAGCGAGGGAACCTGATGTTCGACGCACAAGAGCCAAATCATGTTTATCATAGTCTGTGAGCCGCTAAATTGCCCCATCGGAGGGGCACCTTCCTACCGTCCCTTGGCCAAATACTCTCTGTGAGACCCACAAATCCACCCTGAGAGCCTCGGAGAGAGGGGATTTAGCCGTGAGTTCTGCCCCGGCCTCGCCGTGCCCCCCGTCCCCGGTGTGGCCCTAATGCCAACTGGCTGGGCACGGATATTTCTCCTGCATTCCCCCGGAACATTCTGGGCATATGTGCCGTGTTAGGGCTCGGCTCCCACTGTAGTTATGGGCCCCCACCGAGGAGCGGCCCCCGCCCAACACCGCGCTGGATTACCAGCTCATCTCATTAACTGGGATCTGATCCCTTTCCAACAGGGCCCATCCGCGAGCGCCGGCGCATCGTGCCAAATGGCCGATATTAAAGCACTTGTACATTTTGTGAATGGGTTCAGCCCGGTAAATAATTTAGAACATGAAATCATCAAGAAAATGATCTGCAAACCCAAAATCTGCTCCTGGCAAACGCCGAAGCCCAGGGCGTCCAGAAATCGCTAAATAACATGATACTAAATTGTGCGAAACTATAAGTTCCAGGCAGGACGCGGACACTTTGTGATTTGACAAAATTGGAAAACTGGACAAAATGGAAAATGAACCAATGTTCAACACCAAATTCAAAAAGCTGTAAGTTGGGCGCTCTCTAAATTGCCTTTTCTGTCTGATCTGACTCTTCCTCCTTGGTCTCCGACTTCAACCCCACCAAGGGTCGTACAGGCCTTGACAACGTGTAAAATTCAGCAGTAAAACATAAGAGGGCCTTTAGACCAATTTGGCAGCTTATCTGCTCATGTATGGGCACCAATAATCTAGATTGGGCAGGTTTGATTGGGCCGCATTGGTTCGTTGATGCAGTCAGTGAACCGACGGTGCCTATACTCACCATTTTAATTAGCCCGATATCGACCACCCATGGGTGGGCATATCAGGAGAAGATTGCTCGCTTGGCAACCTAACCAAACGAGGGGACCTTATGGCCACCTTTAGAGAGTAGGAAGTCCAGATGGGCCAATAGCTGTAAAAATAAAGAAGCCAGACAGGGATGTAAGACTGGGACAGACACTGACACCACAGTGCATGGAGATGGACCAAGAAGAGTCTGATCATTCAGAGACTGAAGGGAATGGGCCGTCTAGCCAGGTTCTTACCCACAGTAAAGGTCCCCATACACCTTAAGATCCACTCACTTGGTGATGTTGCCAAGCAAGCGGATCTTCTCCCGATATCCCCACCTACGGATGGGCGATAACGGGAGAATCCAGGCTAATTTGATCGTTTGGCCCTGGAGCCAAACGATCGAATTATAACGATGGGTATAGGTAAAGTCGGTCTGGGGACCACATCAACGAGCCAATGTGGTTCCCGATCCAACTAGATTTTTAAACCTGCCCGATTGAGATCTGCCCGATTTCAGGGCAGATATCGGTCGGGCAGTCCTGTCGGTAGTGCCCATATAGCTGCCAAATCGGTCTAAGGGACCTTAAGTCTGGTATAGACACAATAATCCCCTTAGCATGGAGGAAGGAAAAGTTAGGGATTGGAGAACCCAGAAGATCTCATGTAGGTACAGTTACCTGGAAACAGTTGGACCAATGGAGGCAGGCACAGATAGTAAGGGGATCCACTGAAATATTTTGGCTATGGTGCCTATAACCAGCCCAGATGGGCCAATGCCATATATAAACTGATATGTAAGGCTGGGATAGACCCCAGGATCCCCTATCCAGAGACTGAAGGCAATGAGCAGACCCTGCCCAATAGGGGCCTAATTATACAGCAATTTCAATATATCCTGATAGAATAGGTCAACAATAGGGGCCCCAAATTGAATTTGCTGTGGGACCCAGTAACATCTAGTTACCCCACTGATGGGCAGTGCAGACACACGGACATCCGATGGAGACACAAGGATCCCCTGAGCAAGAACCAAGGAGAAGAAGTTGGAGATGATCCAGTGCTACAGGGATAGATGGAAGTAGGAAAGATGGCGCTTTGGGTCAGGCACGTATAGTAACAGCAATGTGACCCAGTGAATTATTTAGTAAAAACACAGCGATGGTGCCAAAACGGAACTGACAAAGGCGCCGGCACATTACCCGCCAATAAACCAACTGCCATAAACCAACTGCCATATTTCAGGCCTAATCGCCACTAATGGATCAATATACATTGCCATGAATTACAGTTGGGCCACGGGGGAACCCGGAACCCATAGGATAGGAATGAGCCTGGGAAACCTACCCGGGGGTCCCCTATATCTGTAGCCAAGGGGCTTGTGTTGGCCGCGGCCCAGGGGCAGGATGGGAAACAAGGAGAAGATACAATAACTGTTGCTCTGCACCCTAATGAATCATTGATGCTCACGGATCCGACCATAAAAAAAAAAGAAAAAGTAATATTATACTCGGCTTATGTTTTAATTGATTTATTAATATTTTATCACAGGAATGTAATTTAAGCTCCTCGTGATTTCGCTCTCATAAACCTTTAGCATTTTGCAAATTCAAATTCCAATTTGGAGCCAGGGCGAGCAATTAACTTTTCTATCATCTTGTCGGGGAGAAGGTTGCTGTTTAATTTGAGACAAAGTGACAGAAATACATAGACGCCGCGCCGTCCCTCCGCTCCCGCTCCCCCCGCCATTATTACAGAGAAATGAATGTAAAGGAGCGCGGCTGTCAGCGACGCACAGTGGGGCCGTTATGGATTCCATTATGGAAAGCACCCGCTCTGTTCATTTTTCCGACAGTTCAACTTCGATGGAATTCTCCCGGAATTAATTTGAAATAAAACATCATTTGTGCCGAGCGGGTTCTCCTGGCGCCAATCAGTCACTGCGCTGCCCCCCCCGGGCGCACACGTTGGCATTTAATAGAATTGTGTCACAGAAATGATCCCAAACCGGGGTATTTGGCTCCCTTTAATATATTGGGTATTTATTAGGAATGAGCCCAACCCATCATTCTTGGATTCTCCTAAATACAGAACCATATCCGAACCCTACTAATCTGAGCCAAATAGTAGAACAGGATGGAGACAGTAGGACAAGATGGAGACAGTAGGGCAAGATGGAGACAGTAGGACAAGATGGAGACAGTAGGGCAAGATGGAGACAGTAGGGCAAGATGGAGACAGTAGGGCAAGATGGAGGCAGTAGGACAAGATGGAAACAGTAGGGCAAGATGGAGACAGTAGGACAAGATGGAGACAGTAGGACAAGATGGAGACAGTAGGGCAAGATGGAGACAGTAGGACAAGATGGAGACAGTAGGACAAGATGGGGACAGTAGGACAAGATGGGGACAGTAGGACAAGATGGAGACAGTAGGACAAGATGGAGACAGTAGGACAAGATGGAGACAGTAGGGCAAGATGGAGACAGTAGGACAAGATGGAGACAGTAGGACAAGATGGAGACAGTAGGGCAAGATGGAGACAGTAGGGCAAGATGGAGACAGTAGGACAAGATGGACACAGTAGGACAAGATGGACACAGTAGGACAAGATGGGGACAGTAGGGCAAGATGGAGACAGTAGGACAAGATGGAGACAGTAGGGCAAGATGGAGACAGTAGGACAAGATGGAGACAGTAGGACAAGATGGAGACAGTAGGACAAGATGGGGACAGTAGGACAAGATGGAGACAGTAGGGCAAGATGGAGACAGTAGGGCAAGATGGAGACAGTAGGGCAAGATGGGGACAGTAGGAAAAGATGGAGACAGTAGGACAAGATGGAGACAGTAGGACAAGATGGAGACAGTAGGACAAGATGGAGACAGTAGGGCAAGATGGAGACAGTAGGGCAAGATGGAGACAGTAGGACAAGATGGAGACAGTAGGACAAGATGGGGACAGTAGGGCAAGATGGGGACAGTAGGGCAAGATGGAGACAGTAGGACAAGATGGAGACAGTAGGGCAAGATGGAGACAGTAGGACAAGATGGAGACAGTAGGACAAGATGGAGACAGTAGGACAAGATGGGGACAGTAGGACAAGATGGAGACAGTAGGACAAGATGGAGACAGTAGGGCAAGATGGAGACAGTAGGGCAAGATGGGGACAGTAGGACAAGATGGAGACAGTAGGACAAGATGGGGACAGTAGGACAAGATGGGGACAGTAGGACAAGATGGAGACAGTAGGGCAAGATGGAGACAGTAGGGAAAGATGGGGACAGTAGGGCAAGATGGGGACAGTAGGACAAGATGGAGACAGTAGGACAAGATGGAGACAGTAGGGCAAGATGGGGACAGTAGGGCAAGATGGGGACAGTAGGACAAGATGGAGACAGTAGGACAAGATGGAGACAGTAGGGCAAGATGGAGACAGTAGGGCAAGATGGGGATAGTAGGGCAAGATGGAGACAGTAGGGTAAGATGGAGACAGTAGGACAAGATGGAGACAGTAGGGTAAGATGGAGACAGTAGGACAAGATGGAGACAGTAGGGTAAGATGGAGACAGTAGGGTAAGATGGAGACAGTAGGGCAAGATGGAGACAGTAGGACAAGATGGAGACAGTAGGGCAAGATGGAGACAGTAGGGCAAGATGGAGACAGTAGGGCAAGATGGAGACAGTAGGGCAAGATTGAGACAGTAGGACAAGATGGAGACAGTAGGACAAGATGGAGACAGTAGGGCAAGATGGAGACAGTAGGACAAGATGGAGACAGTAGGACAAGATGGAGACAGTAGGACAAGATGGAGACAGTAGGGCAAGATGGAGACAGTAGGGAAAGACATCCGCGCAATTGCACTACACTTGTGACACAGTTGACTAGTTGGACACAATTATGCTGCAATGATACAAAACACGCCAAATGCACTGGAAATTGCGCTTTGCTCGCTTGCGGGAGTAAATGACTCTGCACAATAATTATTATTATCATTCTGATTCGTAGATTTAACACCAAATCAAACTTCGACAAATCTGCTCATTTCCCCTTTATATTTACTTTTGACCAACGTTGTGTTTTATTTTTCTTTCAATTTTTTTATCTCATTTATTCATATTTTTATTCCTACAGAGACACAAAAACCCCCTTTATTTGTTATTGAACCCCAAGAGTCCAACTAGAGCGGCGGTACCAGGATCTGGGCCGATAACTGGGTCCCACAAGGCCCCGCCAAAAAAATCGGATAAAATGCGAGAATTCTCCTTCTGTAAAATGATGGGAGTAAAGGCGCTCGCGCTGGGGCTGTTTGTGTTCCTTTGGTGCATTCCTGGCCCGGCGCCAGCGCTCGGATTGGGACAAAGCCGGCCCGGCTCATTCTGCTTTGTGCTGCGGGCACCCTACCATCAGGCGAGGGGATAGGTAACCTTTCCCACAGTCTGTCAGTAGGGGCCTTTGTCTGCCTCTGTCTGGGAGATTACCTGAAGTAACTCTGCGCCGGGCTCCCGTGGGGATTGGGTTTGAAGAGGACAAAAGGGGTTTGATCCGAAAACAAGTACAATTAGAAGGTGGGCCAAAAACTGGGAAATTATAGACAGTTACAAGGAGAAGGGAAAAAATAAAGTTATTCTCATCTTGGGTTTCTCATGCTCTATTAGCGCTCGCCGTGGCATTAACCCTTTGCCTGCCCTGAGATAGCTCAGCCCGGAATGTTATTGGCGCTAAAGGATATTCACCCCCCTTTTTGTGCACAAAGGGTTACAGTACGGGGGGGGGGGTCTGGGGCAAACGTTGGGCCACGTTATGTAAATAAAGGAGCTGAGGCCTTGAAAATTAGTTGCCCAACTGTATCGATCACTGGCAGGGCCATCTTGTCCTACAGGCGCCATGTTGCCCCAATACCCATCTCTCCTTCCTTCTCGCTCTGCTGTTAATTATTATTATTATTAACATTTATTTATAGAGCACCAACATATCCCGCAGCGCTGTACAATAAGTGGGTTTCATACACTGGGCATACAGAGTAACATATAAAGCAATCAATAACCGATACAGGAGGGGAAGGGAGCCCTGCCCAAAAGAGCTTACACTCTACAAGGAGTAACATATAAAGCAATCAGTAACCGATACAGGAGGGGAAGAGAGCCCTGCCCAAAAGAGCTTACACTCTACAAGGAGTAACATATAAAGCAATCAGTAACCGATACAGGAGGGGAAGGGAGCCCTGCCCAAAAGAGCTTACACTCTACAAGGAGTAACATATAAAGCAATCAGTAACCGATACAGGAGGGGAAGGGAGCCCTGCCCAAAAGAGCTTACAATCTACAAGGAGTAACATATAAAGCAATCAGTAACCGATACAGGAGGGGAAGAGAGCCCTGCCCAAAAGAGCTTACACTCTACAAGGAGTAACATATAAAGCAATCAGTAACCGATACAAGAGGGGAAGGGAGCCCTGCCCAAAAGAGCTTACACTCTACAAGGAGTAACATATAAAGCAATCAGTAACCGATACAAGAGGGGAAGGGAGCCCTGCCCAAAAGAGCTTACACTCTACAAGGAGTAACATATAAAGCAATCAGTAACCGATACAGGAGGGGAAGAGAGCCCTGCCCAAAAGAGCTTACACTCTACAAGGAGTAACATATAAAGCAATCAGTAACCGATACAGGAGGGGAAGGGAGCCCTGCCCAAAAGAGCTTACACTCTACAAGGAGTAACATATAAAGCAATCAGTAACCGATACAGGAGGGGAAGAGAGCCCTGCCCAAAAGAGCTTACACTCTACAAGGAGTAACATATAAAGCAATCAGTAACCAATACAGGAGGGGAAGAGAGCCCTGCCCAAAAGAGCTTACACTCTACTTACAATCACCCAGGGACACAAGCCCGGAGCCACCATCAGTGGACATGTTGGACAATACCACTAATTTACCCTGGCCCTCACCCCAGCGGGCCCCAATTACTGGTTACCTGGCCCCAATGGGTGGTGGGACCTGCCCCAATAAAAAAAGCCATTTTCATGCAAAGCCCTTACCCCTGATTTGCCCAAGCCACTCCCTAATCATGTAAAGCTCCACCCAGGATCCACCCAAACCACACCCACTCCCCAGAAGCCCAGCCCTTTTGGCAACCTGCAAATTAAGCTTTTTCCATCACAGTGTTGGCCCATCCCATGTACCCCTCTGCCCCAATAACCCTAGTGCCCTGGGTATCTGCCTTTCTAACCCCCAATGATACCCCTGTGTATATCCTGATACCCCAGCAATGTTCCCTCTCCCGGGAATGGTGGAATTAACCTCTAGTTCTGTGAAGGTCACATGACAGCCCATAAAGAATTTAGGAGAAATATATATATTTATCGACGGGCACTTTATACCGGGCACAGGGATTTTTTTTTACTTTAATTAGTTGATTAAGCTGAAATTCCAATCATCCCTTTCCCTGCGCTGCCTCCTCTCCGTGTTTATTCGGAAAATAATAATTGCAAATCTTCATTAGAGTGACGCTCATTAACCGCGGCTTTGTGTCCCCGGATAACCCTGCCCTAATCCTTATCTGCCCCATCACATGGGAGAATTTCCCAGAGTGCACTTAGGCGCAGGGGCCCCTCGCTAGGGCCGGACATGCAGCTGCTGAGAGGGGGGCAAAGCTACTGTCTGTCACATGTCGGACCCCCACTGCCCCCCACTCGCTGCCCCCCACTCGTTGCCCCCCACTGCTTTACTCTTACTATAACTTCCCTGTTATTGTAGCCAAGACCTTGGTTTTTAGATAAAACAAAACATTTTCAGCCACATCTGTAGTTTCTTGAATAAAACATAAAACTTTCCATAAGAGAAGTGTAAGCTTCTGGCTCCAGACCCCCCCCCCCCCGAGCCATATTGCCCACCTAACAAGCTGCCCAGACTCACTTTCTATCACTGGGCAGGAAGGATCTCAATTTACCCCAATATACAAGTAATTCTGCCCCCCGAGACTCAAGGGACCATGTGATGCAGCACAAAATGTTCATATTCTGGTGGAACTGTGGGGCCCCCCGAGCCTGACCGAAGGGGCTTCAGCCAAAAAAATTCTGGAATCCGCTGAATTGGAATTGGACACATGAGAGGGCAGAGGGCCGTGTGTTTGCCCTAAATGCCCCCCTCCCGTTTCAGGCTCAGCTCTTGGTGCCAGGGTGCCAGCCTGTTATGTAAGGGCAGTGGGTACCACTTGTACCTCAGGCAGGAGGTGATACTCGGAGCTCAGTATGTTACACCAGGAGTAAGTACTCACCTCCCTTTGTACCTATAGCTAAGTGAGAGTATAAGGACTGGTTGTGCCAGTTAGAGAGGTGCCCGGGGGCAGGTGGGGCTGAGACTATTCCTGGTATGTTATATATGTGTCTCCTAAACAAACAGCCGCCATTGTAATGTACATACCTGTGTCAGAAAGAGAAGGGGAGTAAATAGAAATAAATGTCGGTGTCGGTGTCGATTTGACAAAATTAGATAACTGGGCAGCAAACTGGGAAATGAGGTTCAATGTTGATAAGTGCAAAGTTATGCCCTTTGGTAGGAATAATATAAACGCAAACTATCTACTGAATGGGAGTGAGTTGGGGGGATCCTTAATGGAGAAGGATCTGGGGGTTTTTGTTGATAACAAGTTGTCTAATTCCAGGCAGTGTCATTCTGTGGCTACTAAAGCAAATAAAGTGCTGTCTTGTATAAAAAAGGGCATTGACTCAAGGGGTGAAACATAATTTTGCCCCTTTATAGGTCCCTGGTAAGGCCTCACCTTGAGTATGGGGGGCAGTAACAGTGAGTATGGGGGGCAGTAACAGTGAGTATGGGGGGCAGTAACAGTGAGTATGGGGGGCAGTAACAGTGAGTATGGGGGGCAGTGACAGTGAGTATGGGGGGCAGTAACAGTAAGTATGGGGGGCAGTAACAGTGAGTATGGGGGGCAGTAACAGTGAGTATGGGGGGCAGTTACAGTGAGTATGGGGGGCAGTTTTGGGCTCCAGTCCTTAAGAAGGATATTAATGAGCTGGAGAGAGTGCAGAGACTGCAACTAAACTGGTAAAGGGGATGGAAGGGTTAAACTATGGGGTGAGACTGTCAGGGTTGGGGTTGTTTTCTCTGGAAAAGAGGCGCTTGCGAGGGGACATGATTACTCTGTACAAGTACATTAGAGGGGATTATAGGCAGTTAGGGGTTGTTCTTTTTTCCCATAAAAACAATCAGCGCACCAGAGGTCCCCCCTATAGATTAGAGGAACAGAGCTTCCATTTGAAGCAGCGTAGGGGGTTCCTCACGGTGAGGGCAGTGAGGGGGTTGGGGAATGCCCTGCCGGGGGATGTTGGGTAGGGGGTTCCTCACGGTGAGGGCAGTGAGGGGGTTGGGGAATGCCCTGCTGGGGGATGTTGGGTAGGGGGTTCCTCACGGTGAGGGCAGTGAGGGGGTTGGGGAATGCCCTGCCGGGGGATGTTGGGTAGGGGGTTCCTCACGGTGAGGGCAGTGAGGGGGTTGGGGAATGCCCTGCTGGGGGATGTTGGGTAGGGGGTTCCTCACGGTGAGGGCAGTGAGGGGGTTGGGGAATGCCCTGCTGGGGGATGTTGGGTAGGGGGTTCCTCACGGTGAGGGCAGTGAGGGGGTTGGGGAATGCCCTGCCGGGGGATGTTGGGTAGGGGGTTCCTCACGGTGAGGGCAGTGAGGGGGTTGGGGAATGCCCTGCCGGGGGATGTTGGGTAGGGGGTTCCTCACGGTGAGGGCAGTGAGGGGGTTGGGGAATGCCCTGCCGGGGGATGTTGGGTAGGGGGTTCCTCACGGTGAGGGCAGTGAGGGGGTTGGGGAATGCCCTGCCGGGGGATGTTGGGTAGGGGGTTCCTCACGGTGAGGGCAGTGAGGGGGTTGGGGAATGCCCTGCCGGGGGATGTTGGGTAGGGGGTTCCTCACGGTGAGGGCAGTGAGGGGGTTGGGGAATGCCCTGCCGGGGGATGTTGGGTAGGGGGTTCCTCACGGTGAGGGCAGTGAGGGGGTTGGGAATGCCCTGCCGGGGGATGTTGGGTAGGGGGTTCCTCACGGTGAGGGCAGTGAGGGGGTTGGGGAATGCCCCTAGTGATGGGGTAATGGCAGATTCTGTTAATGCCTATAAGAGGGGCCTGGATGAGTTCTTGATCAATCAGAATATCCAAGGCTATTGTGATACTAATATCTACAGTTAGTACTAGTGGTTGTATATATAGTTTATGTATGTGAGTGTATAGATTGGTAGGTGTGGGTTGGGTGTGCTGGGTTTACTTGGATGGGTTGAACTTGATGGACACTGGTCTTTTTTCAACCCTATGTAACTATGTAACTACTATGATTTGGTGCAGCCAGAACTGAAAGTGCAAGGAAGAAGAAATGTACCGGCAGCATCTACATAATGTGCCCCCCTATCCCCCCCCCACAGTCCCTTCCCAGAGGTTATTATCCCCCCACTGCTACTATAGGCACCATCTCTCCCTACTATACCTGCTATCCCACAGCCCCAGTCCCTTCCCAGAGACTATTATCCCCCCACTGCTACTATAGGCACCATCTCTCCCTACTATACCTGCTATCCCACAGCCCCAGTCCCTTCCCAGAGACTATTATCCCCCCACTGCTACTATAGGCACCATCTCTCCCTACTATACCTGCTATCCCACAGCCCCAGTCCCTTCCCAGAGGCTATTATCCCCCCACTGCTACTATAGGCACCATCTCTCCCTACTATACCTGCTATCCCACAGCCCCAGTCCCTTCCCAGAGGCTATTATCCCCCCACTGCTACTATAGGCACCATCTCTCCCTACTATACCTGCTATCCCACAGCCCCAGTCCCTTCCCAGAGGCTATTATCCCCCCACTGCTACTATAGGCACCATCTCTCCCTACTATACCTGCTATCCCACAGCCCCAGTCCCTTCCCAGAGGCTATTATCCCCCCACTGCTACTATAGGCACCATCTCTCCCTACTATACCTGCTATCCCACAGCCCCAGTCCCTTCCCAGAGGCTATTATCCCCCCACTGCTACTATAGGCACCATCTCTCCCTACTATACCTGCTATCCCACAGCCCCAGTCCCTTCCCAGAGGCTATTATCCCCCCCACTGCTACTATAGGCACCATCTCTCCCTACTATACCTGCTATCCCACAGCCCCAGTCCCTTCCCAGAGGCTATTATCCCCCCACTGCTACTATAGGCACCATCTCTCCCTACTATACCTGCTTTCCCACAGCCCCAGTCCCTTCCCAGAGGCAATTATCCCCCCACTGTTACTATAGGCACCATCTCTCCCTACTATACCTGCTATCCCACAGCCCCAGTCCCTTCCCAGAGGCTATTATCCCCCCACTGCTACTATAGGCACCATCTCTCCCTACTATACCTGCTATCCCACAGCCCCAGTCCCTTCCCAGAGGCTATTATCCCCCCACTGCTACTATAGGCACCATCTCTCCCTACTATACCTGCTATCCCACAGCCCCAGTCCCTTCCCAGAGGCTATTATCCCCCCCACTGCTACTATAGGCACCATCTCTCCCTACTATACCTGCTATCCCACAGCCCCAGTCCCTTCCCAGAGGCTATTATCCCCCCACTGCTACTATAGGCACCATCTCTCCCTACTATACCTGCTATCCCACAGCCCCAGTCCCTTCCCTGTAGTAATTCTGTAGAATGTGTTGATAACTATCTGCCTTTGTCTATACAATAACAGTCGGAGGTGCGGGTCACATGACGGGGAGCCAACCTATAGGAAGCCAGATAATGTATACATTACAAACATATCTCAGTGCCGTATTTACGGCCAACAAGCAGCAATACAAACAGTGCTGGGAATGTATAAACAGAGCTTTGGGTAGGGATGTAACGTGGCCCCCGGGCCCCACACAGACTGTTTATGTCGGGCTGTACCATTGCCGGAGTGGGGAGGGCGGAAAAGTCACTTATACCCCGGGGTTCCTCTCGGCCGTAATGAGCTTTGTATGTGTTTATATTTGTAGGACTTTGTAGAGCGGCTTTTGTTTGTAAAGGAAGGACCGACGGGGACGGAGGGTCTAATTGGATGCAGCGAAGGAGTAGGATTAACTCTTTAGCCCTGCATTGGCTTCTTAACTTAGCTATGGGCCCTCGCTTTCCCACCTTGCTGCAAACACACAATTCCAGATTTGCCACCCACCTTGTGGCACCGGTTGGTTTCCCTGGTGGCACCATTGGGTTTCCCTAGTGGTACTGGGGGGTTTCCCTCCTCTGCCCCCCAATGTATTAACCAACTGAAGGGAAACCCCACTGCCCCCCCCAATGTATTAACCAACTGAAGGGAAACCCCACTGCCCCCCCCAATGTATTAACCAACTGAAGGGAAACCCCACTGCCCCCCCCATGTATACCACTGAAGGGAACCCCCCCCCCAATGTATTAACCAACTGAAGGGAAACCCCACTGCCCCCCCAATGTATTAACCAACTGAAGGGAAACCCCACTGCCCCCCAATGTATTAACCAACTGAAGGGAAACCCCACTGCCCCCCCCAATGTATTAACCGACTGAAGGGAAACCCCACTGCCCCCCCCCAATGTATTAACCGACTGAAGGGAAACCCCACTGCCCCCCCCCAATGTATTAACCAACTGAAGGGAAACCCCACTGCCCCCCCCAATGTATTAACCGACTGAAGGGAAACCCCACTGCCCCCCCCAATGTATTAACCGACTGAAGGGAAACCCCACTGCCCCCCCCAATGTATTAACCAACTGAAGGGAAACCCCACTGCCCCCCCCAATGTATTAACCGACTGAAGGGAAACCCCACTGCCCCCCAATGTATTAACCGACTGAAGGGAAACCCCACTGCCCCCCAATGTATTAACCGACTGAAGGGAAACCCCACTGCCCCCCCCCAATGTATTAACCGACTGAAGGGAAACCCCACTGCCCCCCCCCAATGTATTAACCAACTGAAGGGAAACCCCACTGCCCCCCAATGTATTAACCAACTGAAGGGAAACCCCACTGCCCCTCAATGTATTAACCGACTGAAGGGAAACCCCACTGCCCCCCCCAATGTATTAACCGACTGAAGGGAAACCCCACTGCCCCCCCCAATGTATTAACCGACTGAAGGGAAACCCCACTGCCCCCCCAATGTATTAACCGACTGAAGGGAAACCCACTGCCCCCCCAATGTATTAACTGACTGAAGGGAAACCCCACTGCCCCCCCCAATGTATTAACCGACTGAAGGGAAACCCCACTGCCCCCCCAATGTATTAACCGACTGAAGGGAAACCCCACTGCCCCCCCAATGTATTAACCGACTGAAGGGAAACCCCACTGCCCCCCCAATGTATTAACCAACTGAAGGGAAACCCCACTGCCCCCCCAATGTATTAACCGACTAAAGGGAAACCCCACTGCCCCTCAATGTATTAACCGACTGAAGGGAAACCCCACTGCCCCCAATGTATTAACTGACTGAAGGGAAACCCCACTGCCCCCCCCAATGTATTAACCGACTGAAGGGAAACCCCACTGCCCCCCCCCAATGTATTAACCGACTGAAGGGAAACCCCACTGCCCCCCAATGTATTAGCCAACTGAAGGGAAACCCCACTGCCCCCCCAATGTATTAACCGACTAAAGGGAACCCCACTGCCCCTCAATGTATTAACCGACTGAAGGGAAACCCCACTGCCTCCCCAATGTATTAACCGACTGAAGGGAAACCCCACTGCCCCCCCAATGTATTAACCAACTGAAGGGAAACCCCACTGCCCCCCCCAATGTATTAACCGACTGAAGGGAAACCCCACTGCCCCCCCAATGTATTAACCGACTGAAGGGAAACCCCACTGCCCCCCAATGTATTAACCGACTGAAGGGAAACCCCACTGCCCCCCAATGTATTAACCGACTGAAGGGAAACCCCACTGCCCCCCCAATGTATTAACCGACTGAAGGGAAACCCCACTGCCCCCCCCCAATGTATTAACCGACTGAAGGGAAACCCCACTGCCCCCCCCAATGTATTAACCGACTGAAGGGAAACCCCACTGCCCCCCCCAATGTATTAACCGACTGAAGGGAAACCCCACTGCCCCCCCCCAATGTATTAACCGACTGAAGGGAAACCCCACTGCCCCCCCCCAATGTATTAACCGACTGAAGGGAAACCCCACTGCCCCCCCCCCCGGACTTATTAGCTCATTAATTATTCAATTACTTATATGAGCTGCTTATTATAGAGTCAGCTGATTATATTGCGCACACAAGGGGCGGGGCCTAAATGTAGTTACTGCGCTTGTGTTCATGGGGGGCCCCATATAAATAAGCTGTGTGGGGCCCCTTCTGATGGCCGCCCTGCCTGTTACAGACACAGACAGACACATTGGCCGCTGAACTGCAAGAAAGAGGCAACTGGCCGGTTCCCCCCGGAGCCCAATCATGGGAACAAGGGAAATGGTGGGAGCAATAAGGGGGGGCTAATGGTTTGCGCTGGTTAGTAGGTATCCCCTCCGGTGATGTCCCAAAAGCCACCGGGGTGAACGCGCTGATTGATAGCCTCTCACATCTCAATAGAGGCCGTTCTTCTCAGGGAGGGAAGGGTAATTCCCCGGCCGCCGGCTGATCTAGGAGCCCCCGGGGCTCAGACCCCTGGCCGACTGCCAGTGCTTTACATTGTGAGTAAGTGAACTCTGGGGAAGGGGACAGAGGTGGGAGGTCTCGCGCATTAAGCGCTACACCACAAATACTATCAGCAGACTAAACACAGCACAGACCCCCCCGTGGGAGAAATACAGGTCACATGGTGCGGCCCATTTGGGCCTAATTCTACTGGTATTAGACTATGGTAAAAAACGAAGACCAACCGAAAAGTTGCTAAGAATAGGTCATTCTATAGCATACTAAAAGTTAACCTGAAGGTGAAACCCCCCCCCCCTTTATTGTCCTATTCAGTCCCCCTCCTGTTCAGGGTCAGACTGGGCCGGTGGGGCAAACCCAATCCCGGAGCTCCCAACAACTGCCATTTTTACAGGAGCGCTTGGGGGGAGGGGACATGATAGCAGCCCCTTTGGGGGCCCCTGGGGTGGCAGCCCTGGTGGGCCCCGCACCCTCCAGTCAAACCCTCTGCATATTTGGCCCCTGGGTTGCAATCTGTACCTTGAACTCATTCAAAAATCTAGTGTGTGCCGGCAGGGGCAAGGCATCCCTGTACTTACTGGCTGCCACAAGGCATTGTGGGAGGTCCCAATAACACGCAAGTTAGGGGACAGGTGGGGTGGGGACTAGGATAGGGCGCAAAGTGCAAAATTGATCCTTTTCTGTTTCCTTTGTAAAAGTATCCCCTCTAGGTCACAAAGTACGAAAGAATCTGCGTTGGGTTACAAGGGAGGTTTGTAGTCAAGCTCTTTATAAGGAGACGGGACAACTGCATGGACTCCATCTTTTGACTCAAGAACCTGTATTGTTATAAGGGATGTTTCCATAGGATAAAACTCTGTTTGCACCCAGTCAATAACAGAACCTGATGGAACACATGCTAAAGATCTCAGGATCTGATGGCACTCATGCTAAAGATCTCAGGATCTGATGGCACTCATGCTAAAGACCTCAGGATCTGATGGCACTCATGCTAAAGACCTCGGGATCTGATGGCACTCATGCTAAAGATCTCAGAATCTGATGGCACACATGCTAAAGATCTCAGGATCTGATGGCACTCATGCTAAAGATCTCAGGATCTGATGGCACTCATGCTAAAGGCCTCAGGATCTGATGGCACTCATGCTAAAGATCTCAGGATCTGATGGCACTCATGCTAAAGATCTCAGGATCTGATGGCACTCATGCTAAAGGCCTCAGGATCTGATGGAACACATGCTAAAGACCTCAGGATCTGATGGCACTCATGCTAAAGACCTCAGGATCTGATGGCACTCATGCTAAAGACCTCAGGATCTGATGGCACTCATGCTAAAGACCTCAGGATCTGATGGAACAAATGCTAAAGACCTCAGGATCTGATGGAACAAATGCTAAAGACCTCAGGATCTGATGGCACTCATGCTAAAGACCTCAGGATCTGATGGCACTCATGCTAAAGACCTCAGGATCTGATGGCACACATGCTAATGACCTCAGGATCTGATGGAACACATGCTAAAGACCTCAGGATCTGATGGAACAAATGCTAAAGACCTCAGGATCTGATGGCACTCATGCTAAAGACCTCAGGATTTGATAGCACACATGCTAAAGACCTCAGGATCTGATGGCACACATGCTAAAGACCTCAGGATCTGATGACACACATGCTAAAGACCTCAAGATCTCATAGAACACATGCTAAAGACCTCAAGATCTTATAGAACACATGCTAAAGACCTCAGGATCTGATGGCACACATGCTAAAGACCTCAGGATCTGATGGAACACATGCTAAAGACCTCAGGATCTTATGGAACACATGCTAAAGACCTCAGGATCTTATGGAACACATGCTAAAGATCTCAGGATCTGACGGCTCGCATACTAAAGATCTCCGGATCTGGCGTCACATGTACTAAAGATCTCAGGATCTTGCAAACTTTGATTTCCGAGGAAACCATGACTCGCTTTTCCTTTGTTCTTGTAACCGATACAGATGTACACACGCGCCTCGCGAGAATGAATAAGTCCATAAGGCTGCTCAGATCTGTAGCAGCCCCCGTATTACAAAGTCTGTGCATAATGCAGGTGGGATTTGTATGGAACACACATTTCTGTTTATTTGTATGCCAGAGTTAGTTCTTTTCTTTCCCGAGGAGGCCTACTAGCAGTACTCACCTTCCCTACCCCAAACACGTGCTGAATGCTAAAACAGAGCTCTCCATTGTTCGCCGTCAGGTGCAGTGTCCTTGATGAAGCCAAGCTTTCTGATAAGATATCCTTCTTCCTTCCACAGTCAACTAACGAGACTCCAAAAAAACTCTCAGGAATTCACATGAGAGGAGCAGAGCAAGTTCTTCGGCTAAGTTATCTCGCTGAGTCACTCCTTTTCTCTCTTGCTTTTTTGTCTGCCTTTGGATGTGATTCAGTGCTCTTACCACAAAGACATGAGCGGTGTGCCAACCCATAGAGAAAAGACATTTTCTCACACTGAGCCTGGATATTGCTTTTCTGAAGCAGCATCCAAGCTCTTCCTTTTCCTCTGAGATGAATACATCTCCCCCTGCTCCGCTGTCTCTTCTCGAGACTCCTGTCTTAATAAGCGCTGACTGCCGTGACTGCTTCCATCCAGCGATGCTATTCAGCGCCGGCACCTCTGCTCTCCTCCTGTGGCTCGAGAAGAACTGATTAGCACTTTGCATAATTAACCTGATTAGCACTGTGCATAATCAAACTGATTAGCACTCTGCATAATTAAAAAGAAATAATAACAACAATAAGCAGCACAAGGTAATATCAAAAGCCTTTCCAAAATATCGTTTGGTCCCAGCTAGACATGGGCTTGCCATAAGGCACAAAATTTGATTTAGAAAAAGGGTAAATCCCAGAGGAAAGTCTGATGACTTTGATTTTTCCGGTGACACAGAAATACCAGCTCCAAGGCCAATGAAGGGCCAATGAAGGGCCAACGAAGGGCCTATGAAGGGCCAATGAAGGGCCAATGAAGGGCCAACGAAGGGCCTACGAAGGGCCAACGAAGGGCCAACGAAGGGCCAACGAAGGGCCTACGAAGGGCCAATGAAGGGCCAACGAAGGGCCTATGAAGGGCCAATCAAGGGCCAACGAAGGGCCTATGAAGGGCCAATCAAGGGCCAAGGAAGGGCCAAGGAAGGGCCAATGAAGGGCCAAGGAAGGGCCAACGAAGGGCCTATGAAGGGCCAACAAAGGGCCTATGAAGGGCCAACGAAGGGCCTATGAAGGGCCAATGAAGGGCCAACGAAGGGCCTATGAAGGGCCAATCAAGGGCCAACGAAGGGCCTATGAAGGGCCAACGAAGGGCCTATGAAGGGCCAATGAAGGGCCAACGAAGGGCCAATGAAGGGCCAATGAAGGGCCTATGAAGGGCCAACGAAGGGCCAATGAAGGGCCAATGAAGACCTGGTGGAAAGGACCACCTTGGTGGCCCATTGTGGTCCTCATCTGATGGGATTATTTTTTTTTAAACCTGTCCAAAAGGTACCTACCCAAAAGATAAAGGCAAACAGGTGCCCATTGTGGTCCCATAAATGGGGCAAAAAGCTTCCAACTTGGAAATATGGCCACTTGAGCAGCTTTCCAGTGTTCCATCTTGTTCCAAGTTGGTTTAGGGGTGGGTAAAATGTTCTGACAAGGATTATATTAGGTTAGGTAGACAAAAAAGATAATAAACAAAAGAGTTGAAATGCACGGAATTCCCAGGAAAGCTCTTGCTCGCCCCAATCAGCTTTAGAAGGACAGACTACTGGGATACCATGATATAGTGATATACATTGACAGGAATGTCTCTCTCGATGCTAAATATTCCTTCCGTGCAATGATTCTCCTTATTAGCCGGCATGTGATTTGCTTACATTTCCATACAATTTAATGGTGCTGCTGAGGAGCGAGAGGTGGGAGATACTGGGTGCCTCTTTGTCTCACGTATTCCTCTCCCCGTACGTCGAGTAAAACAGATGACTTCACCGTAGGAGGGAACACGATACCTTCCAGAACTTTTTTGCCTCCTTTCTGTAATTTAGACCTGGATAAAAATGCTGAATATCAATATATTCCCAGGCTGGTTCCTGGCATCGCTGTTTCATACCAGAATCCTGCAGCCAATCAGTCTCGGGGGGCACAGGGAAGTCTCACCCAGCTTGGCAAGGTTACGGGGTGGGGTATAGATGCCTAGAAAAGTGCAATTCCTTGGGCTAATAGACCCTTTATTGGATGGTCACATCGGGTATTAGAACGTTTTTGGGAATTTTGGGGTAATACAAAGCTTTGCCTTAATAACAGTGCCCACAAAATGGCGCCGGCCAAGTACAGCTTATTTTGCTCAACTAACACGATAGAAAAGGGATTTGGAATCATTTCTTAGGGTGACGGGTCCCCTTTAAAAGCCCCTTCTTGCCCCTCTGTGTGAGTGCTGGGAGGATAAAGGAGGATGGCGTCTGCATTTGTGGCCTCATGTCATGGGCCAACCACTATGTGTAGGACATTGTCGCCCCAGTTACACCCGCATCGGTAAATAATGCCCAAGTTAGATTTGATTTCCACAGCAGGAGATTTAGGGGTGACAAAAGATATTTTGGCCAGTGATACACAAGATCTATCCCAGTGATACCCAACCAGTGGCTCTCGAGCAACGTGTTCCTCACCAACCCCTTGGATGTTTCATTCTTGGCTTAAACTGCCTGCCCAGTTTTCCCAATTTGGAAAACTGGGCAGGACTGTCCAAGATTGATGGGGTGATTGGCCAATCCTCGAGTCATAGCCCTGCCCCCTGATGTCAGCACTCTGCCCCTGTGACGTCATGCCCCGCCTCTCTGCCTGGAGTTTCTGTGCCGGAGAGGTGGCAACCCTAACGTAAAGGTGCATTTTGGGTTGTATTAAAACCAGGTGTACTGACAAATAGAACCCCCTGTAGGTTGCCACATAGGGCCTACCACGTAGCCAATCACAGCCGTCAACTCATTTTACATTTGAATGTGACTCCGGGGTAAAAAAGGCTGAGGACCTTTGATCTATACTTTTGTGTAAACAGATACAACCTTAGCAAGTCCATTTATAAACATGGCTGTGTGGTGCATCCTGGGAACTCATTCAGTCATTATCTGAGAGCCTTGGCCCCTGGAGATACCACTACCTCTCCCCCCGGTTCCTGCAGATATTTTGCTTAGTAGTGTTATTGAGGAACACAGAATTTCCCATTTTTGGATTCCGGCACAGGAGCAAATGTGTTAATGTGATAAAGACAGTGCAGAAGCTTCATACGTTACATACTAACTCCATACGTACATTTCTCCAACCAAAACCATTCACCCAACATTCACCCAACTCATTGAAGACCCCAAGTTACCCTGTTCCTTGCATTACTTTTCTCAAACAACTCACTCCCAGGATGTGTTAGACATTGTCCTTTGGTTTTAGCCTTAAGAACGGGCATGGATGTCTCCAGAAGAGGAATGATTAGTATCCAAATAAGTGGCTTCTTGTTGCCCCTGGTATAAGGCCACCTGAGGCACGGTGCTCATCTTGCCATAAGTGGCCCTGGAGTAGATTATTTGGAAAGAAGACCATAGAGCTCAGTACTATGTAGATAGTAGATGTCTCAGTCTTAGCTTGGATCCTTTTGCCAGTGAATGAGAACAACTCTCCTGGAGTTCAAGAAGAACATCTCAGCCTTAAGGCGATGGAAACTCTTGTGGAATCTACTAAACTTTATATTCACTCAGGAATAAGAAATTAGAAATGTTGATTTTTTATGGCTGGAATTGAGGAGGCCCCGGCAGGAAGGTTTAGATAAAAGGCTACAGTTATAGCACAATACATATAGCAAGTTCTCTCTCGAGACCTCTCACATGGAATCAGTGGTCGGGGGAAGACCAAGTAGCAGGTCTCGTTACCCCTTTTATCTATACTGATCTGCACCAACCCACTGGATTTCATCCACCAAAACTAAGATTTCCAAAGACAATTATAAGTGAGGAGCCGTCTCATGCAATGAGCAGAATCTCAAGCAATGAGCAGAATCTCAAGCAATAAGCAGAATCTCAAGCAATGAGCAGAAACTCAAGCAATGAGCAGAATCTCAAGCAATGAGCAGAAACTCAAGCAATGAGCAGAATCTCAAGCAATGAGCAGAATCTCAAGCAATGAGCAGAAACTCAAGCAATGAGCAGAATCTCAAGCAATGAGCAGAAACTCAAGCAATGAGTAGAATCTCAAGCAATGAGCAGAATCTCAAGCAATGAGCAGAATCTCAAGCAATGAGCAGAAACTCAAGCAATGAGCAGAAACTCAAGCAATGAGTAGAATCTCAAGCAATAAGCAGAATCTCAAGCAATGAGCAGAAACTCAAGCAATGAGCAGAAACTCAAGCAATGAGTAGAATCTCAAGCAATGAGCAGAATCTCAAGCAATGAGCAGAAACTCAAGCAATGAGTAGAATCTCAAGCAATGAGCAGAATCTCAAGCAATAAGCAGAATCTCATCTCCATAAGCAACTATCTCCCCCAGGATTGGACAGGACATAAGAACACGATGCTGATCTCCCCAACCCAGACCAGTCTAGAGAACTGTTCCCCATGGCAAGAAACAAGCAGGAAGATTACCCAGAATGCTCACCAATAGCAATCCCTGTTATCCTGTACAGTATGCTGATCCCTACCCACTGATACCTTGCTTGTTGTAAATGACCTCTATGTAGGCGTGAACGTAGGGTCACCACTCCCACCATTCCCCTAACTCGCACGTAATTGGCAGTTAGGGAGCAGCAGGGGACCTTTCGGAGGCTTCACTCCAAGCTGTATGCTTTATTGAGGCACAGGGCCCAACCAGACCAAGTGGCAAATGGCTGCCAGAATGAACAAGGGGTTCTTGCACTTCTATCCCCCGTCTTGGTAAATGACCCCCATTATGATTCATTTTAACTTTATAGCCTTTATAGCCTTTCTCACGATGACTAAGATAGATAGAAAGATGCATAGACAGACAGATACATTAGTGAGACAGAGAGATAAAGAAAGATAGACAGATAGATGACAGATAGACATACAGATAGTTGTATAGATAGACAGATACATTAGATAGCGAGATAGAGAGTTAAAGACAGAGAGATAAAGACAGACAGACGGACAGATAGACAGATACATCAGCGAGACAGAGAGATAAAGAGAGATAGACAGATAGATAGATAGATAAATAGATGTACAGATAGATAGATAGATAGATAGATAGATAGATAGATAGATGTAAGATAGATAGATAGATAGATAGATAGATAGATAGATAAATAGATGTACAGATAGATAGATAGATAGATAGATAGATAGATAGATAGATAGATGTAAGATAGATAGATAGATAGATAGATAGATAAATGATAGATAGATGATAGATAGATGATAGATATATGATAGATAGATAGATAGATAGATAGATAGATAGATAGATAGATAGATAGATATACAGATAGATGCATAAATAGACAGATACATTAGATAACGAGATAGAGAGTTAAAGACAGAGAGATAAAGAGAGACAGACACACAGATAGATGACAGATAGACAGACAGACGGACAGATAGATAGACAGACAGACGGACAGATAGATAGATAGACAGAGGGACAGATAGATAGATAGACAGACAGACGGACAGATAGATAGATAGATAGACAGACAGACGGACAGATAGATAGATAGATAGATAGATAGATAGACAGACGGACGGACAGATAGATAGATAGATAGATAGATAGATAGATAGATAGATAGATAGACAGACAGACGGACAGATAGATAGATAGACAGACAGACATTATCTTTCATCAAAGCAAACACAGAAACTAGAAAAAGAAGGATTAGAATTTGTTGAAGAAATAAAGAAATATCTTTCTCTCTAAACGTGACTTCCCTGGGAATGAGTGGGGGCCCATTGGTACATATTGGGGTGCCTTTATATTAACCCTTGCCATGAAGCGCTGGGTTTATTCCCCTGGCAGTCGGAATTGGGTTACTTGCATCACACAATTACCCAGATTCAGCACACGGGGTTCTTTTTTCTCTCTTTTTTCCTTTAAAATCCTTATTACGCAGGAGCGGGGGGCAGGCAGCCAGCCAGCTAATCAATTTTTTAGAAGTACATATATAAAAATTTAAAGCAGGCGAGACAGCCGGTGGGTGGGAAACAAGCAGAGTATCAGCGAGGACAGCGGCTCGGGGAGAAACTCTCAGCTAAAGTGGGTCACGGTGACGATCCATACGGGCCAACTCACCCCACTGTCTGGGGCACCGAGAGCACAGGGCACGGCGGCCAATAGAATCGCAGCAAAGTACTGACAAGTCCCATTTATTTTATAAGTTTGTTACACAAAACCACAACTTTACAGCAATTCTGCCAATAGGAATAACCCTGAATATCGTTCCTGTGAATCAGCAGCCGAGTAGCCCCGGGGCAGCCAGTAGCCCAGTGGCAATAGGGCAACAGGTCCCGGCACATAAGGGATGAGCTCTGTACAATACAGTGGGTTTAGTTCTTACACAGGGAGGTAAATACGAATTTAATGTCATCCATTGCTATCAACAGAAATACACAATGATATAAAGTATAGTTACATAGTTACATAGGGTTGAAAAAAGACCAGTGTCCATTAAGTTCAACCCATCCAAGTAAACCCAGCACACCCAACCCACACCTACCAATCTATACACTCACATACATAAACTATATATAAACCACTAGTACTAACTGTAGATATTAGTATCACAATAGCCTTGGATATTCTGATTGATCAAGAACTCATCCAGGCCCCTCTTATAGGCATTAACAGAATCTGCCATTACCCCATCACTAGGGGCATTCCCCAACCCCCTCACTGCCCTCACCGTGAGGAACCCCCTACCCAACATCCCCCGGCAGGGCATTCCCCAACCCCCTCACTGCCCCTCACCGTGAGGAACCCCCTACCCAACATCCCCCGGCAGGGCATTCCCCAACCCCCTCACTGCCCTCACCGTGAGGAACCCCCTACCCAACACCCCCCGGCAGGGCATTCCCCAACCCCCTCACTGCCCTCACCGTGAGGAACCCCCTACCCAACATCCCCCGGCAGGGCATTCCCCAACCCCCTCACTGCCCTCACCGTGAGGAACCCCCTACCCAACATCCCCCGGCAGGGCATCCCCAACCCCTCACTGCCCTCACCGTGAGGAACCCCCTACCCAACACCCCCCGGCAGGGCATTCCCCAACCCCCTCACTGCCCTCACCGTGAGGAACCCCCTACCCAACATCCCCCGGCAGGGCATTCCCCAACCCCCTCACTGCCCTCACCGTGAGGAACCCCCTACCCAACATCCCCCGGCAGGGCATTCCCCAACCCCCTCACTGCCCTCACCGTGAGGAACCCCCTACCCAACATCCCCCGGCAGGGCATTCCCCAACCCCCTCACTGCCCTCACCGTGAGGAACCCCCTACCCAACATCCCCCGGCAGGGCATTCCCAACCCCCTCACTGCCCTCACCGTGAGGATCCCCCTACCCAACATCCCCGGCAGGGCATTCCCCAACCCCCTCACTGCCCTAACCGTGAGGAACCCCCTACCCAACATCCCCTGGCAGGGCATTCCCCAACCCCCTCACTGCCCTCACCGTGAGGAACCCCTACCCAACATCCCCCGGCAGGGCATTCCCCAACCCCCTCACTGCCCTCAACGTGAGGAACCCCCTACCCAACATCCCCCGGCAGGGCATTCCCCAACCCCCTCACTGCCCTCACCGTGAGGAACCCCCTACCCAACATCCCCCGGCAGGGCATTCCCCAACCTCACTGCCCTCACCGTGAGGAACCCCCTACCCAACATCCCCCGGCAGGGCATTCCCCAACCCCCTCACTGCCCTCACCGTGAGGAACCCCCTACCCAACATCCCCCGGCAGGCATTCCCCAACCCCCTCACTGCCCTCACCGTGAGGAACCCCCTACCCAACATCCCCCGGCAGGGCATTCCCCAACCCCCTCACTGCCCTCACCGTGAGGAACCCCCTACCCAACATCACCCGGCAGGGGCATTCCCCAACCCCCTCACTGCCCTCACCGTGAGGAACCCCTACCCAACATCCCCCGGCAGGGCATTCCCCAACCCCCTCACTGCCCTCACCGTGAGGAACCCCCTACCCAACATCACCCGGCAGGGCATTCCCAACCCCCTCACTGCCCTCACCGTGAGGAACCCGCTACCCAACACCCCCCGGCAGGGCATTCCCCAACCCCCTCACTGCCCTCACCGTGAGGAACCCCCTACCCAACATCCCCCGGCAGGGCATTCCCCAACCCCCTCACTGCCCCTCACCGTGAGGAACCCCCTACCCAACACCCCCCGGCAGGGCATTCCCCAACCCCCTCACTGCCCTCACCCGTGAGGAACCCCCTACCCAACATCCCCCGGCAGGGCATTCCCCAACCCCCTCACTGCCCTCACCGTGAGGAACCCCCTACCCAACATCCCCCGGCAGGGGCATTCCCCAACCCCGCTCACTGCCCTCACCCGTGAGGAACCCCCTACCCAACATCACCCGGCAGGGCATTCCCCAACCTCCTCACTGCCCTCACCGTGAGGAACCCCTACCCAACACCCCCCGGCAGGGCATTCCCCAACCCCCTCACTGCCCTCACCGTGAGGAACCCCCTACCCAACATCCCCGGCAGGGCATTCCCCACCCCCTCACTGCCCTCACCGTGAGGAACCCCCTACCCAACATCCCCCGGCAGGGCATTCCCCAACCCCCTCACTGCCCTCACCGTGAGGAACCACCTACGCTGCTTCAAATGGAAGCTCCGTTCCTCTAATCTATAGGGGTGACCTCTGGTGCGCTGATTGTTTTTATGGGAAAAAAGAAACATCCCCCATCTGCCTATAATCCCCCCTAATGTACTTGTACAGAGTAATCAATGTCCCTCGCAAGCGCCTCTTTTCCAGAGAAAACAACCCCAACCTCGACAGTCTCACCCCATAGTTTAACCCTTCCATCCCTTTACCAGTTTAGTTTGCAGTCTCTGCACTCTCTCCAGCTCATTAATATCCTTCTTAAGGACTGGAGCCCAAAACTGCCCCCCATACTCACTGTTACTGCCCCCCATACTCACTGTTACTGCCCCCCATACTCACTGTTTACTGCCCCCCATACTCACTGTCACTGCCCCCCATACTCACTGTTACTGCCCCCCATACTCACTGTTACTGCCCCCCATACTCACTGTTACTGCCCCCCATACTCACTGTTACTGCCCCCCCATACTCACTGTAACTGCCCCCCCATACTCACTGTTACTGCCCCCCATACTCACTGTTACTGCCCCCCATACTCACTGTAACTGCCCCCCCATACTCACTGTTACTGCCCCCCATACTCACTGTTACTGCCCCCCATACTCACTGTTACTGCCCCCCCATACTCACTGTTACTGCCCCCCATACTCACTGTCACTGCCCCCATACTCACTGTTACTGCCCCCCATACTCACTGTTACTGCCCCCCATACTCACTGTAACTGCCCCCCATACTCACTGTTACTGCCCCCCATACTCACTGTTACTGCCCCCCATACTCAAGGTGAGGCCTTACCAGGGACCTATAAAGGGGCAAAATTATGTTCTCATCCCTTGAGTCAATGCCCTTTTTTATACAAGACAGCACTTTATTTGCTTTAGTAGCCACAGAATGACACTGCCTGGCATTAGACAACTTGTTATATACAAAAACCCCTAGATCCTTCTCCATTAAGGAAACCCCCAACACACTCCCATTCAGTAGATAGTTTGCGTTTATATTATTCCTACCAAAGGGCAGAACTTTGCACTTATCAACATTGAACCTCATTTCCCAGTTTGCTGCCCAGTTATCTAATTTTGTCAAATCGCTCTGCAAAGCGGCACATCCTGCATGGAACTTATAGTTTTGCACAATTTAGTGTCATCACCAAAATAGAAACAGTACTGTCTATGCCCCCCTCCAGGTCATTAATAAACAAGTTAAACAGCAAAGGCCCAAGGACTGACCCCTGCGGTACCCACTAACCACACTGGTCCAATTAGAAAATGTTCCATTTACCACCACTCTTTGTACTCTATCCTTCAGCCAGTTCTCTATCCAATTACAAATATTATGTTCTAGGCCAATATTCCTTAATTTGATCATTAACCTTCTGTGAGGTACTGTATCAAACGCTTTAGCAAAGTCCAAGTAGATCCCATCCACTGCCATTCCAGCATCAAGGTTCCTGCTCACCTCCTCATAAAAGGCGACTAAATTAGTCTGGCAAGATCTGTTACGCATAAAACCATGCTGGCACAAACTAATAGTATTGTGAACTGCAATGTATTCAAGTACCCTATCCCTTATTACCCCTTCCAGAAGCTTTCCTACTACTGATGTCAGACTAACAGGCCTATAGTTTTCAGGCTGAGAACGAGATCCCTTTTTAAATAACGGCACCACATTAGCAATCCGCCAGTCTCTCGGCACCATGCCAAACCTCAATGAATCCTGGGAAATTAAGTGAAGAGGTTTGGCAATCACAGCGCTCAGCTCATTTAATACCCTGGGATGAATCCCATCCGGCCCTGGACCTTTGTTTACCTTTACATGTTCAAGTCTCTTTTGAATTTCCTCCCGAGTGACCCATGCGCCAGTAGCTAAATTACTAGAACTGGGCATATTACAAGGGAAGCCTTCATTATCTGGCTCCTCAGATGTATAGACAGATGAAAAATAAGAGTTCAAAATTTCAGCTTTTTCCCCGTTCTCATCAACCAACTTACCCCCCCGTGATAATAAAGTTCCCACCCCTTCTTGCTTCATTTTTTTACTATTCACATAATTAAAAAATAATTTTGGATTCTTTTTACTCCTAGCTGCAATATCCCTTTCCATCTCTATTTTAGCTGCCTGATAGCTTTTTTGCTGCTTTATTTGCTTCCTTGTACCTGATGAAAGCCCCCGCTGTCCCAGCTAACTTGAATGCCCTAAAAGCACGTCTTTTCTTACCAACCTCGACACTAACACTTTTATTCAGCCATAAGGGTTTTGCTTTGCGATGCCTCTCCTTGCTTACAAGGGGAATATACTGTTGTGTATACCTGCAAAGCAATGTTATAAAGATGTTCCATTTTCCTTCTGTGTCTAACCCCATGAAAAGCCTTTCCCAGTTGACACATTGCAGAGATGCCCTTATACTGGCACAGGCTGCAGTAGGATATTATATTCCAAGGGATGGGTTATGTGTAGGTACCGGTTGGACAGATACAATATGTGTATATATCAAAAATGATACATTTTCACTTTCACTATCGATAGATGGATAGATACACAGATAGCTAGATATAAAGATAGAAAACTTATAGATTAGACAGATACACAGACAGATGATAGATAGAAAGATAGAAAGAAAGAAAGAAAGAAAGAAAGAAAGAAAGAAAGAAAGAAAGAAAGAAAGAAAGAAAGAAAGAAAGAAAGAAAGAAAGACAGAGAGAGAGATAGATAGATAAATAGATAGATATCGATAGATAGACAAATAGACAGATTGATGATAGATAGAAACATATAAAGATAGATATATAGACAGATAGATAGACAAAGATAGATAGATAGATGATTGATAGATAGATAGATGATAGATAGATAGATAGATAGATGGACAAATTGATACAGAGATAGATAGATAGATGATAGATCGATAGACAGATGATAGATAGATAGATAGATAAACAGATGATAGATAGATAGAAAGATGATAGATAGATAGAAAGATGATAGATAGATAAACAGATGATAGATAGATAGATAGATAAACAGAAAGATAGATAGATAGATAGATAGATAGATAGATAGATAGATAGATAGATACTGTAGACAGAGAGATAGATAGATAGATAGATAGATAGATAGATAGATAGATAGACAGACAGATAGATGGATGATACATAGACAGACAGATAGACGGATAGACAGATGAAGAAGGACAAGTGGCTGCTGGGAATTAGTATTGGCGCACCCCATGTTACATAAATACCAGTGGCTATAGAAAAAAACACAGAATTTCCATTTCAAAACCCATTTTTGTTTTTGATGTTTCCATGGTAACAGAAATGCCAATCTTGAGCAGCAATCTTTGTACCGGGCTCGTTTGGATCTGCATTGTGTCCTGATTTCTTAATGTAAGTTAATGTTGGCGGCACCATGTACCATGCGGGTAGACTGGGTGATTAATAATGAATGGCGCATTGTGCCATCTAACTGCCCGAGGCATTGGCCGCGCCAGAAAAGCCATTGTGCCCGATTCGGCCATTTATACCCAACAACCAGTAAAAAAATGACATATTTATTGATAAATGACAGTATAACTATATAACATCTAAATATATATGTGATATTTGCAGTTTGAAACCGCCACAGCCTGCTGGGTGCTTATACTGCAGCCGGCCCTCGGCATAGAATGGGTTAAAAGCCCGGTTAAATTGCACGATCCTCTGGCGGTCGGCACATTGTTTTGTTCGGAGAGAAGCGAAGAAAGACCCGCCACACTTCTGTAGCAATTTGCATTCTATTACCCAGTGTCCCCAAGTGCCACGAATGCAGCGCCTCCAATTTGTGTCACGGAGCTGTCACGCCGCACGGGGGAGATTGCGGCTTCTCACGAGCGACTGGGCCCGAGGGTTTCCTGAGTAAAATCCCTGTTTCATTCATAAATTCCAAGCAGTTCAGATTCCATTATACATGGAATTGGCACTGTATTTATCCCGCTGTGGGTTCTGGGGTATTATACATGGAATTGGCACTGT
Organism: Xenopus tropicalis; assembly: GCF_000004195.4. Taxonomy (NCBI): domain Eukaryota; kingdom Metazoa; phylum Chordata; class Amphibia; order Anura; family Pipidae; genus Xenopus; species Xenopus tropicalis. The sequence goes on from NC_030678.2 coordinate 3,898,279, forward strand.
ATTTATCCCGCTGTGGGTTCTGGGGTATTATACATGGAATTGGCCCTGTATTTATCTGCTGTGGGTTCTGGGGTATTATACATGGAATTGGCTCTGTATTTATCTGCTGTGGGTTCTGGGGTATTATACATGGAATTGGCACTGTATTTATCTGCTGTGGGTTCTGGGGTATTATACATGGAATTGGCACTGTATTTATCTGCTGTGGGTTCTGGGGTATTATACATGGAATTGGCACTGTATTTATCCCGCTGTGGGTTCTGGGGTATTATACATGGAATTGGCACTGTATTTATCCTGCTGTGGGTTCTGGGGTATTATACATGGAATTGGCACTGTATTTATCCTGCTGTGGGTTCTGGGGTATTATACATGGAATTGGCACTGTATTTATCCCGCTGTGGGTTCTGGGGTATTATACATGGAATTGGCCCTGTATTTATCTGCTGTGGGTTCTGGGGTATTATACATGGAATTGGCTCTGTATTTATCTGCTGTGGGTTCTGGGGTATTATACATGGAATTGGCACTGTATTTATCCTGCTGTGGGTTCTGGGGTATTATACATGGAATTGGCACTGTATTTATCCCGCTGTGGGTTCTGGGGTATTATACATGGAATTGGCACTGTATTTATCCTGCTGTGGGTTCTGGGGTATTATACATGGAATTGGCACTGTATTTATCCTGCTGTGGGTTCTGGGGTATTATACATGGAATTGGCACTGTATTTATCCTGCTGTGGGTCTGGGGTATTATACATGGAATTGGCACTGTATTTATCCTGCTGTGGGTTCTGGGGTATTATACATGGAATTGGCACTGTATTTATCCCGCTGTGGGTTCTGGGGTATTATACATGGAATTGGCACTGTATTTATCCTGCTGTGGGTTCTGGGGTATTATACATGGAATTGGCACTGTATTTATCCCGCTGTGGGTTCTGGGGTATTATACATGGAATTGGCACTGTATTTATCCCGCTGTGGGTTCTGGGGTATTATACATGGAATTGGCACTGTATTTATCCTGCTGTGGGTTCTGGGGTATTATACATGGAATTGGCACTGTATTTATCTGCTGTGGGTTCTGGGGTATTATACATGGAATTGGCACTGTATTTATCCCGCTGTGGGTTCTGGGGTATTATACATGGAATTGGCACTGTATTTATCCTGATGTGGGTTCTGGGGTATTATACATAGAATTGGCACCGTATTTATCCTGATGTGGGTTCTGGGGTATTATACATGGAATTGGCACTGTATTTATCCTGATGTGGGTTCTGGGGTATTATACATGGAATTGGCACTGTATTTATCCTGCTGTGGGTTCTGGGGTATTATACATGGAATTGGCACTGTATTTATCCCGCTGTGTGTTCTGGGGTATTATACATGGAATTGGCACTGTATTTATCCCGCTGTGGGTTCTGGGGTATTATACATGGAATTGGCACTGTATTTATCCTGCTGTGGGTTCTGGGGTATTATACATGGAATTGGCACTGTATTTATCCTGCTGTGGGTTCTGGGGTATTATACATGGAATTGGCACTGTATTTATCCTGCTGTGGGTTCTGGGGTATTATACATGGAATTGGCACTGTATTTATCCTGCTGTGGGTTCTGGGGTATTATACATGGAATTGGCACTGTATTTATCCTGCTGTGGGTTCTGGGGTATTATACATGGAATTGGCACTGTATTTATCCTGCTGTGGGTTCTGGGGTATTATACATGGAATTGGCACTGTATTTATCCTGCTGTGGGTTCTGGGGTATTATACATGGAATTGGCACTGTATTTATCTTTGGGGGTTCTATGGCTGACAAACTGTATGCTATATACATTATATAGTATTATATATAGTATTATATCACCCACATGCTTTAAATCCAGCCTTAATTCTCCCTACAGATAAATACCAGACTATGTGGGATGAATCATTAATCCGGAATATTCCGTGGCCAGATTCACTGACAACCTTCCAGCCACATTTCTGTTCGGGGCTTTCCAACATCTGAAAGTAAATGCAATTCCTTGTAGCCTGGGATTTAATTTCCTGACTCCTATCTCTAAACCTGTATTTATGGGAACAGTACGTCCAATAAAAGGAATTAGTTGGCGTTTATATAACAGTGTTTCTAAGGGAAGTGAATAAGCAGTTTATTCCCTATGATATGTAGGCAAACGTGGAGTTACATCAGGTCATCTCTAGGGAAGGACAGGATTCCGGCTACTCTATGGAGTAGATATGTGACAGTTTGGAAAAGCTGAGTGAATCTCGGCAGGCCTGGCATTAGGGTTATCCTTCCAACATGGCCATAAAGGGAGGAACTATAGAAATGCCTCCCAGTATTGGGTCAGGTGGTCGGACTGGGTTACCCAGGGCCCACCGGGTACATGGCTGAAGGGCCCACTGCCTCTCCCCCACTCTGCTCCTGCGCTGCTTACTTACTGTGAAAAAATAAAGATGGCCGTGTGTTCCACTTTGGAACGCACGGCCATGTTTATTTTTTCAAAGCAAGTAAGTAGCAGAGCAGGAATGGCTGGGGGGCGGAGCAGAATGTGGGCAGGTGGCAGGGCCCAATGGGGTCGGGGCACACTGGGTACTGGGCTGGGCGCCAGTCCGACCCGGCAGATGGAAATGATTCAGGATATGAAAGTCTGTAGCCTAGAAGAGTCCAGAACCGACCGAGAACAAACAGTACAGGGACTTGGCCAGGTACAAGTACCAATAGGCATATATGGCCCAAGTGTCTTTACAGGTCATTGGTCCTACTGGAAAATGAATGGTAGGATAAGCAATGGAAAGTGGAGTTGACTTTAAATTAACTGTGAGTATGTTACAGAATGACCTATTCTAAGCAACTTTTCAATTGGTCTTCATTATTTATTTGTAATCGTTTTTAAATTATTTGCCCACTGACCCCGGCAGCCAAACCCTATTGCTCTGTGAGGCTCCAGTTTTATTGTTATTGTTACTTTTTATTCCTTATCTTTCTATTCAGCCCCTCCCCTATTCATATATCAGCCTCTCATTCAAACCACTGCCTGGTTGCTAACATAACTTGGACCCTAGCAACCAAAGAGCTGCTGAAACACCAAACTGGAGAGCTGCTGAACTGAAAATGAAATGACTAAAAAACAAAAAATGAAGACCAATTGCAAATTGTCTCAGAATATCACTCTCTACATCATACTAACAGTTAACCCTTTAAAGACAATCCACCTATTTATTTCGCCCAATTTGGAACATTTTGTTTTACATTTCCAGTATTTCCATAATTATTTCTCTCTGATGAAGAAGCTTTTGTGTCTTAATGAGTCGGTGACGGGCCCTAAAGAGAGTAAATGGGCGGGTTGGTAACTGCCCCGGGCCCGACACGTCGTCACTGAGACCCGGAGGGATCGGAATTCCCCCCCCGTGACAATATCTGAGCAAATATGTTGAAAGAGTCAGGAATGTGAAAAATGCGCCGAACAATTGAAATTACAGGGGAGATTCAGGGGCCGGAGTTACACGCGGCTTTATGGGCCGACATCAAACGGGACAAAAGGGCATTTATGTGCAGGGGGGGTCGTACCATTAGCCAAGCAGGGGGGTTAGGGGCAATAACTGCTCACTGCCTTATGGGATTATATCTGTATCCATAGCAATCTCTCCTCTCCCATAAACTGCCACTGGCCCCCCTATACTCCTGCACCCCCAAACCTTGGGGATAATGATCTGTATCTCACACATATATTCTACATCAGTCAGGGACCCCACTGCCCCCCTATACTCCTGCACCCCCAAACCTTGGGGATAATGATCTGTATCTCACACATATATTGATATTGTACATCAGTCAGGGACCCCACTGGCCCCCCTATACTCCTGCACCCCCAAACCTTGGGGATAATGATCTGTATCTCACACATATATTGATATTGTACATCAGTCAGGGACCCCACTGGCCCCCCTATACTCCTGCACCCCAAACCTTGGGGATAATGATCTGTATCTCACACATATATTGATATTGTACATCAGTCAGGGCCCCCACTGGCCCCCCTATACTCCTGCACCCCCAAACCTTGGGGATAATGATCTGTATCTCACACATATATTGATATTGTACATCAGTCAGGGACCCCACTGGCCCCCCTATATTCCTGCACCCCCAAACCTTGGGGATAATGATCTGTATCTCACACATATATTGATATTGTACATCAGTCAGGGACCCCACTGGCCCCCCTATACTCCTGCACCCCCAAACCTTGGGGATAATGATCTGTATCTCACACATATATTGATATTGTACATCAGTCAGGGACCCCACTGGCCCCCCTATACTCCTGCACCCCCAAACCTTGGGGATAATGATCTGTATCTCACACATATATTGTATCAGGGATCCCACTGACTACCCATAATGCTAGTCTGCACAGGTTGGCATTTGGAAATAACCAAATTGCCATTTAAATCCCCTTCTATATTTCACTCCACTAATTTTTTAAGCAACACAAACACCGTAACGGCGCAGTATTGAATGAATGGCACTCCTGGGCGTTTGCAAAACACGAGCTAAAACATTATAATTTCCGTCGTTCTGTATCTGTATTAAAAGCCACTTGTAATTAACGGCACATTTATCTTACACCCTGGCGCTGGTACAGAACAAAAACCCAGAGAAACGGATCCGGAGGGGGAAAAAAAAAGGAATTTATTTTCCCTACACGCGGTCACACGTAGTGTTAATAATACAGGTTCTATAGCCGGCGTTTGGCTCCTGCGGAGACTCATTGGATTCCTTCATCAGTAATATTATTAGTGTTATTAATAATCTCTTTGAAGGGTTCGGTGCGACTGGGAAAGGGAAAGGCATTCGCCACGAGCAACGTAACCGCGCTGGGACCAGGGCAAGCAGCCGCACTGTACCCCCTCTATACCCCCCAGCCACAATAATGCACTTCAGAGACCCCCTATAGATAGATTTACAGTAACTACATAAGTATTGAGAGACATTTAGTTCTAGCAAATAGAGATGTACATTAAATAGGGTTGTTCACCATTTTAGTTTTGGTTGCTATGGTCCAAATTACCCTAGTAAGCAGGGAGTGGCTTGAATGAGAGACTGATATATGAATAGGAGAGGGGCTGAATAGAAAGATAAGGAATAAAAAGTAACAGTAACAATAAAACTAGAGCCTCACAGAGCAATAGGGTTTGGCTGCCGGGGTCAGTGACCCCCATTTGAAAGCTGAAGGCAAATAATTCAAAAACTATAAAATATAAGGAATGAAGACCAATTGAAAAGTTGCTAAGAATTGGCCATTCTACAACCTATTCAAAGTTTTTAAAAGCCAAACTGAAAACTCCAGATCAACCAATCAATGAACTCGTCATAATTCATGGCCCCGTACCCCGATTTTCAAGGACACAGGAATATAATGTGTATATAATATATAAACCATCCCCATTAGGAATATTGGCACATTTGGATATATAGTGCTTATTTATGTTACTTTTTTGGGGGGGAGGATGTTAAATTCTGAAAAAAAATAAATATACAGTTCAGCGTTTAATTAAAAGTTCAAAGTTATAGAGCAAAAGCCCCACAGAGAATTATATTAGATAAATGTGCTTTATTATTCATGTCCAAAGCTAAAACTCCTTGCCCACTAATGATAATTAGTAATGGAAAAGCCGGGGTTATTATTATTACGGGAACGGGCAAAACTTTCCATTCTATTTCGGACACATTCACGTTACCAGAGCCGAATCATAAACATTTCCCATTTTAGGAACAAATGGAAGGAAACAGCATGTACTTTACATTAGTTATAATATCAGTTATCAGATATCACATTTCTAGATACAGATTAGTAAAATGGAAACGTTCCGCTTGGTGATGTATTAGCGGCTCTATGTACTAAGGGTTTGTCTTCTGTATTCTTCCAAAATTGTGGTTATAATCCCCACACACATATACACTGTATCCTCACCCAGTTCCAGGGGTACCCAGGGCACAAATAAGCACTCACCCCAAATCCCCCCTAACTGGCCTTCAGGCTGGGCCCCCTTAGCCCATAACAAGGTTACAGATATATAGAAACATTGGGGTAACAGTCACCCCGCTATAGTTCCAGGGGTACCCAGGGCACAAATAAGCACTCACCCCAAATCCCCCCCTAACTGGCCTTCAGGCTGGGCCCCCTTAGCCCATAACAAGGTTACAGATATATAGAAACATTGGGGTAACAGTCACCCCGCTATAGTTCCAGGGGTACCCAGGGCACAAATAAGCACTCACCCCAAATCCCCCCCTAACTGGCCTTCAGGCTGGGCCCCCTTAGCCCATAACAAGGTTACAGATTTATAGAAACATTGGGGTAACAGTCACCCTGCTATAGTTCCAGGGGTACCCAGGGCACAAATAAGCACTCACCCCAAATCCCCCCCTAACTGGCCTTCAGGCTGTGCCCCCTTAGCCCATAACAAGGTTACAGATATATAGAAACATTGGGGTAACAGTCACCCCGCTATAGTTCCAGGGGTACCCAGGGCACAAATAAGCACTCACCCCAAATCCCCCCCTAACTGGCCTTCAGGCTGTGCCCCCCTTAGCCCATAACAAGGTTACAGATATATAGAAACATTGGGGTAACAGTCACCCCGCTATAGTTCCAGGGGTACCCAGGGCACAAATAAGCACTCACCCCAAATCCCCCCCTAACTGGCCTTCAGGCTGGGCCCCCTTAGCCCATAACAAGGTTACAGATATATAGAAACATTGGGGTAACAGTCACCCCGCTATAGTTCCCGGGGTACCCCCCCATACAGGTGAGTATATTTAACCCCTTTGGGTTCTCGCTGCCAAGAAACAAATGGGAGAAACACAAAGAAAGGAACATTTTCTGCAAATCGCTGAACTTCCCAAAGCAACTTTACTCGGCACCTTTCTGGCTCGTTATTTGCACCAAACAAGGAACATCTTCTCGTTTCGCAAACCTGAAATTAAAAAGGTGAGACTTCTTCGTACTCCAGAGACAGGCGCCAGATGCGTCATTAGACCCAGTGTTTATTCGGGGGGAAAAAAAGAAAAAAGTGATTGTGAAAGAGCCGAGCGCGGAAAAAATAGGAAAATAATATGCGTAAAAGTCCATAAATATGTAATTTTATTGGTCAGGGGAGGCACCGGGATGCGGCGAGGCCCTCGGCATATGGAACGCGTGGTGTCTGTCACGTAAGAACCGTAACGGCGGCGAGACTGCACCGGGGGGGTCGCACCTCTTTGAGATGCAAATTGGAAAACGAGATGTTGCAGAATTTGCGCCGTCGATCTCGTTACTGAAGTGTAAACTATTTAATCACAGTCCTGACTCAGAGAGGGGTTAGTGCCGCCGAATAACCAATCTAATTAGGAACGAAACATCCACCGGCGGGATGGAAGGGGGCGGGCCTTCCTTCTCCTGTAACCGAGGGACGGGGGGGGGGGTTGATCGTTTATCCTATTAGGGAACCAGTTATAATCCTGCTCAGGCCCCTAATCGCTCAGTCTGTATAGGCAATGTAATATGGGCACAGAACCCCTCAGTGATTGCTAATATCCTTATCATTTACAGTAGGGGGTACATTATCCCTTATAATACATGAGTGATACTCAGAGTTCCCTGTATAACTCAGCCTGCAGCCTTGTGCCTTTATATGGGGGGCACAGAACCCCTCAGTGACTGCTAATATCCTTATCATTTACAGTAGGGGGTACATTATCCCTTATAACACATGAGTGATACTCAGAGTTCCCTGTATAACTCAGCCTGCAGCCTTGTGCCTTTATATGGGGGGCACAGAACCCCTCAGTGACTGCTAATATCCTTATCATTTACAGTAGGGGGTACATTATCCCTTATAACACATGAGTGATACTCAGAGTTCCCTGTATAACTCAGCCTGCAGCCTTGTGCCTTTATATGGGCACAGAACCCCTCAGTGACTGCTAATATCCTTATCATTTACAGTAGGGGGTACATTATCCCTTATAATACATGAGTGATACTCAGAGTTCCCTGTATAACTCAGCCTGCAGCCTTGTGCCTTTATATGGGCACAGAACCCCTCAGTGACTGCTAATATCCTTATCATTTACAGTAGGGGGTACATTATCCCTTATAATACATGAGTGATACTCAGAGTTCCCTGTATAACTCAGCCTGCAGCCTTGTGCCTTTATATGGGGGGCACAGAACCCCTCAGTGACTGCTAATATCCTTATCATTTACAGTAGGGGGTACAGTATCCCTTATAATACATGAGTGATACTCAGAGTCTAAATGACGGGGGACATGTCTGCGTAACTCAATTCAATGTTTAATTGGCTTCAGGTAATTACAGGTCGGTTGCTTGGGGACAAATATAAAGATACAAAACTGCAAATACGCAGTTTACAAAAAAACATTTTCCTTTTCCAGTAGAAGTGTTGGGCACAAACAGATCCAGACAGAACCTGAGCTCCGTTCCCAAAATCTCCCCCAGACCTCCCCGAGCCGGGGCTATTGTTGGGGAGCCGGGGCTATTGTTGGGGAGACGGGGCTATTGTTGGGGAGAGCTCTCTCTCGGGGCTCTAACAAAGATACCTTTCATTCTACCTTACAAAGGGTAAGCGCTCATTAGAAAAAATAAAAATAATAAAGAGGAGCGGCCCGGGCTTCGTTATAGCAAGAGTGGGGGATAATTGGGAGTAAATAGCGCGGGCGGGTTCCTAAGAGAAGGGGGTTCCGCGTTCCACTCAGCCCTTTGTTCCCCCATTCTATTGCTAAGGATTTGCACTGATTCCATTCAGTCCCTAAACGACCCATTTTGACAGAATTACCGTTACTATAATCATAATGAGGGATGCGCTGGATGCACTGTTTTTGGGTTTGGCCGAACCCCGATTTCTTGAACCAAATTCTGAGGCGACAGAAGGGACAATGGCAGGAGCATGGATTCCGCCAAATCTGAATCCTGTAGAAAAAGGGCAAATCTTGGCGAATCCCGAACTCTGTATTATTGTCTGTATCTCTAATAATAATAATACAATGTATTTATAAAGCACTGACATATTCCGTAGCGCTGTACAACAGGTTATACACATTTACACCCCCTTGTACCATTCATCCCTTCTAGACAGGAGAGGGACAGAGCCAAAAGGGATCAGGGCTCCCCAATTGGGCCAAACTACCTCTAACGATATGGGGGAGAGGGAATCTCCTTAAAATGGCGCCCTGACCCAGATATCTTTCACCCAAGACATTGAAAGCCTGCAGACCTCCTTCATATGGAATTATAAAGCCCCAGGTTTTCTAAGATAAAACTCACAACCCCAGTAGGGGAGGGAGGCCAAGATCTGACCAACCTATATTTATACCTATATTTATGCCTATATTTATGCCTCTATTTTATCCCTCTTGGTGGTTCAACCCAGACCCAACCAATCCCAATACGGCTATGCAGGCGACTATTGGGGGCTCCATAGCAACCCTACAATATATCCCGTATCTTGCTCAGCCAATCCTAAATGACACACAGACATCTGGCGTAGCCCAAACCCATTCCTACACTCACCCGCTCCCCCCCCCCCCCCCCCCCCCCCCCCCCCCCCCGTGGGGTAATTCTTGGCTAGGGCACTTTTCAGAACTACCCAAGTCCAAACGTTGGCCGGAATGGTATTGGAATATTAGCCAACCGGCGGCCTGAAGGCACTTTTATAACTTACAAACAAATCCAATAGGCCAAACCTGAAACCCACCGACATGTTTACTTACTTACAATTAAGATGTGCATTCCGCCAGCGATTCCAACCGACACAGGCAAATAACCAAGCTCCCACCATAGAAGCCACTCTCTGGGCCACTGACCGGCCAAGCTGGTAGCCAGGCTCTACAGCCAAAGGCTCTTTCATCCAAAACAATACATAATATGGTCCTGCCCCAACATCCAACATTACTGGGGGGGAATTATCCGTGAATTTCCCGCTACATTTGGCTTCCCCCAAGCAGTCTCTCCTGAGGAAGCTTAATGGGAATATATTGATGATATCGTCCCCCAAAATAACCAAAGAACTATATTCCGAGGCCTCTATATCCCCTGCATATGGGGCACTAGAGCAAACCCTCCCTCAGCCCTAATCTCCTTACTCCACTGAGCCAAACAAGTGGTTAAATTAACTATTACTGTGCCGTAGCCCAGACTGGAACTAATGTACCTTCCTGCCCAATGCACCTCGTCATATGTCACTGCACCTTATTATATTGCTTTTCTTTGTTTAAATAAAGCCTAGAAAATAATGGATAAGGGGGCAGCAAGCAGAGGGGCCAACGTCCCAAACTAGCGCCCCCTTTCTTTTTAGGGTTCAGCTGAATCTGATGGGGAGGATCAGCCAATACTGCTAAACCCCTCCTTGTATAATCTGCCCTGGGGGCATAGGAAATCATTAAAGGGGGGGGGGGGTTCACCTTTAAGCTAACATTAAGTATATTATAGAATGACCTATTCTAAGCAACTTTTCTATTGGTCTTCATCATTTATTTGTTATAGTGTTTGAGTTATTTGCCTTCTTCTTCTGCCTCTTTCCAGGTTTCAAACGGGGGTCACTGACCCCGGCAGCCAAACAAACCATTTCTTCTTTATTACTCATCTTTCCACCCAGGCCAACACCCATTGATATTCCAGTCTCTCATGGTTGCTAGAGTAAATTATACCTTAGCAACCAGAATAATTTCAAAATTAACCAAAAATATAAAATGAAGACCAACTGCAACTTATCTTGCAATATTATGGTCTGCATCAAACTAAAAGTGAATTTCAGTCTCTCTGTTGCCTTGGGGAGAATAGAAAAGGGGGATACGCTTAGGGTACTCCGGACAGGGAGGTGGAGCATGACGTCTCAGGGGCGGGTCGCTGACATCATGGGGCGGGGCATTGATCCTGCCCTGCCAGAATCCTGCCTGGTTTTCCAAATTGGGAAAACTGGGCAGGCAGTATTGACCTTGATAGCCCTACCGAAAAACCGGACAGATGGACGCTGTATAATTAACCCCATAATTGCAGGTCATTGTGTTTAACTGCAGCTAAATGCCCTATTATCCCCGCAGCTGAAAGTCGGGGGCAGATGCTTTATGGAATAGTGGCAGTTACTGGTACCAATACATAGACTACTAAAGGCACCCACTGGGGGGGAAATGTCTGAGCCCGGTGCCAGTTGGGTTAAAGGCTGCTGTTAATCTACAGGCACAAGTCATAAAGCAGCTGATTCCCCGGGCAGCGCTGTTCCCCTATTTCATCTCTTCCACTCACATTAGAAATACATTTCCCACTTGTCATGATTTATTTACTGTTAATTACATTGGGGTGTCATTCTTCCTTTACCACCTACCTAATAAACACAGGTAATATGAATACAGTGCTCATAACAAAGCTCTCATAGGAAATGAGCTAAAGCTGCCGGCATAAGCACATATCTATATCTATGTCTGTATCTAGCACAGGGGTATAGCTTATTGTGTGCCCAGAACATTCCTTCTCTGTATATTTGTATTTATACATATGGGTAGGAGGTGCCATAGTGTTTCCCTTAGACAGTACAGTATGGGGGTACAGCTTATTGTGTGCCCAGAACATTCCTTCTCTGTATATTTGTATTTATACATATGGGTAGGGGGTGCCATAGTGTTTCCCTTAGACAGTACAGTATGGGGGTACAGCTTATTGTGTGCCCAGAACATTCCTTCTCTGTATATTTGTATTTATACATATGGGTAGGGGGTGCCATAGTGTTTCCCTTAGACAGTACAGTATGGGGGTACAGCTTATTGTGTGCCCAGAACATTCCTTCTCTGTATATTTGTATTTATACATATGGGTAGGGGGTGCCATAGTGTTTCCCTTAGACAGTACAGTATGGGGGTACAGCTTATTGTGTGCCCAGAACATTCCTTCTCTGTATATTTGTATTTATACATATGGGTAGGGGGTGCCATAGTGTTTCCCTTAGACAGTACAGTATGGGGGTACAGCTTATTGTGTACCCAGAACATTCCTTCTCTGTATATTTGTATTTATACATATGGGTAGGGGGTGCCATAGTGTTTCCCTTAGACAGTACAGTATGGGGGTACAGCTTATTGTGTGCCCAGAACATTCCTTCTCTGTATATTTGTATTTATACATATGGGTAGGGGGTGCCATAGTGTTTCCCTTAGACAGTACAGTATGGGGGTACAGCTTATTGTGTGCCCAGAACATTCCCTCTCTGTATATTTGTATTTATACATATGGGTAGGGGGTGCCATAGTGTTTCCCTTAGACAGTACAGTATGGGGGTACAGCTTATTGTGTGCCCAGAACATTCCTTCTCTGTATATTTGTATTTATACATATGGGTAAGGGGTGCCATAGTGTTTCCCTTAGACAGTACAGTATGGGGGTACAGCTTATTGTGTGCCCAGAACATTCCTTCTCTGTATATTTGTATTTATACATATGGGTAGGAGGTGCCATAGTGTTTCCCTTAGACAGTACAGTATGGGGGTACAGCTTATTGTGTGCCCAGAACATTCCTTCTCTGTATATTTGTATTTATACATATGGGTAGGGGGTGCCATAGTGTTTCCCTTAGACAGTACAGTATTGGGGTACAGCTTATTGTGTGCCCAGAACATTCCTTCTCTGTATATTTGTATTTATACATATGGGTAGGGGGTGCCATAGTGTTTCCCTTAGACAGTACAGTATGGGGGTACAGCTTATTGTGTGCCCAGAACATTCCTTCTCTGTATATTTGTATTTATACATATGGGTAGGGGGTGCCATAGTGTTTCCCTTAGACAGTACAGTATGGAGGTACAGCTTATTGTGTGCCCAGAACATTCCTTCTCTGTATATTTGTATTTATACATATGGGTAGGGGTGCCATAGTGTTTCCCTTAGACAGTACAGTATGGGGGTACAGCTTATTGTGTGCCCAGAACATTCCTTCTCTGTATATTTGTATTTATACATATGGGTAGGGGGTGCCATAGTGTTTCCCTTAGACAGTACAGTATGGGGGTACAGCTTATTGTGTGCCCAGAACATTCCTTCTCTGTATATTTGTATTTATACATATGGGTAGGGGGTGCCATAGTGTATCCCTTAGACAGTACAGTATGGGGGTACAGCTTATTGTGTGCCCAGAACATTCCTTCTCTGTATATTTGTATTTATACATATGGGTAGGAGGTGCCATAGTGTTTCCTTTAGACAGTACAGTATGGGGGTACAGCTTATTGTGTGCCCAGAACATTCCTTCTCTGTATATTTATCTATATATTATCTATCTATCTATCTCTGTAGCCATAAGCCTATGAGTACCAAGCTCAGGCCTGAATAGGAGACCAATGAGTAGCTGTGGGTCAGGCAGAAGAGGCTGCAGAACACTATTAGGCCTATGAGAGTGAGTGGCTGGGACTGAGCGGGTCGGAGCGGTACTGAGAGCTTGTGAGGCTCACGCTGAGCTATTTTCTGCACACGGCATTATCAGTCAATTACCGGCTGAGTGATGATATGAGGAGCGCAGAGAGCAAAAGCCGGAGCTGTAACAATCCCTTCTACTGAGCAGTAAATGAGAGGGAAGCAACGTCTGCTATAGGCACGAGAGTCAGCTGAGCGGCACATTCACACTATATACACACTATATACACACTATATACACACTATATACACACTATATACACATACATATACTGTACATAGGGTGGTAGGCCAGAGGCAGAAGAGAGAAGCCTATCAGCACCATAATGTGAGCATGAGAGAGAAAATGATTTAATTTAACCATTAAATAAACCCAATAGGATTGTTCCTATTCCATACAGCACATTCTGTTATTTAATGGTTAAATGATTCCCTTTTCTCTGTAATAATAAAACAGTACCTGTACTTGATCCCAACTAAGATATAATTACCCCTTATTGGGGCAGAACAGCCCTATTGGGTTTATTTAATGGTTAAATGATTCCCTTTTCTCTGTAATAATAAAACAGTACCTGTACTTGATCCCAACTAAGATATAATTACCCCTTATTGGGGCAGAACAGCCCTATTGGGTTTATTTCATGTTTAAATGACTTTTCAGTAGACTTAATGTATGAAAAGACCCATTATGGAGCATTCTGGATAAAAGGTCCTATACCTGTAATGTAATGTACAGATGGGCCATACACAGCGCCATACAGGTATATACTGGGTATAAATACATATATGCCCATATCGCGCCTCTCGCTGAGCCCATTCACAGTGAAAATAAATAAATATATCCCATATCTATTATAATTACATTGGTGATTAACCAAAGCATCATTTTGCTGCCACTAAAACGCTATGTAATTTGGTGCTAATTTGTATGAATTTTCATATATTTCAGGCCTGCGTAGACCCGGATGTTTAATTTATGAGCCTAACCCTTCCAGACGGTACCTTTATTGTGAAAGATAGTAATTAATGTCCCAGTTCGCTTCGTTAATGCTGTTCTGCGCACACTGCGGGGAAGTGGAAGGTAGGAAGCGGTTTTGCTGTTGCTATTAGGTTTAATTACGCTTAATGACAGTTCGGGTCTCTGTTCACTAACGGATCGTAGTCGTTCCTCTCCTCCGTGAGTTTTCCCAAACTCCTCATTCTGTGCCGCCGAGCCCCATTCTTGCATTTGTATTACCGCACAAAGCCCGGGCTGGAAGGCAGCGCTAATGAGACACCTGTTTCCGTGGAGATGGAACAATGGTACGGTCCGATTGGAACTGCCGCGCAGCAACAGGGCTTCTCCGCAGAAAAAGGGGGCGAGTGGGGCGACGGCTCAAAGCCTGACCCTCTGGGCGGCCAAGTGGCACCGACCCGGAAACGCTGGTTCCGTGTAAGAGAACAACGAGGAGCAACAGAGATAATGTTATCAGCGTTACGGGAAAATGTCCGTGTTTGGTAAAGCAAAATGGTTAATATGAAAAGATTTCTATAATATACTGATAATTATATGGCGATGCCCATTAAGGTACCCGGCTGTGGCGCCATTGCTGACCCCTTTTGGACTCTTCGACCCAACCCATATCCTATTGAGCTTCATCACAGTCACTGAGAGGTTAAAAAAATCTGGTCATTTTACCTACAAGACACAACACTTCTTGGCCTTTGGAGAGATCCAGTTGTTGGCCCAATGGTGGAAGAGTTTCAATAAGCACCAAGTATCCTCTGGCTGGCTCCATTAGCACCAAGTATCCTCTGGCTGGCTCCATTAGCACCAAGTATCCTCTGGCTGGCTCCATTAGCACCAAGTATCCTCTGGCTGGCTCCATTAGCACCAAATATCCTCTGGCTGGCTCCATTAGCACCAAATATCCTCTGGCTGGCTCCATTAGCACCAAGTATCCTCTGGCTGGCTCCATTAGCACCAAGTATCCTCTGGCTGGCTCCATTAGCACCAAGTATCCTCTGGCTGGCTCCATTAGCACCAAGTATCCTCTGGCTGGCTCCATTAGCACCAAATATCCTCTGGCTGGCTCCATTAGCACCAAGTATCCTCTGGCTGGCTCCATTAGCACCAAGTATCCTCTGGCTGGCTCCATTAGCACCAAGTATCCTCTGGCTGGCTCCATTAGCACCAAGTATCCTCTGGCTGGCTGCCATTAGCACCAAGTATCCTCTGGCTGGCTCCATTAGCACCAAGTATCCTCTGGCTGGCTGCATTAGCACCAAGTATCCTATGGCTGGCTCCATTAGCACCAAGTATCCTCTGGCTGGCTCCATTAGCACCAAGTATCCTCTGGCTGGCTCCATTAGCACCAAGTATCCTCTGGCTGGCTCCATTAGCACCAAGTATCCTCTGGTTGGGTCCGTTAGTACCAAGTATCCTCTGGCTGGCTCCATTAGCACCAAGTATCCTCTGGCTGGCTCCATTAGCACCAAGTATCTTCTGGCTGGCTCCATTAGCACCAAGTATCCTCTGGCTGGCTCCATTAGCACCAAGTATCCTCAGGCTGGCTCCATTATCACCAAGTATCCTCTGTATGGCTCCATTAGCACCAAGTATCTTCTGGCTGGCTCCATTAGCACCAAATATCCTTTGGCTGGGTCCCTTTACCCCCCTAAGGTCACTAGATAGCATGGTGAATGCAACCCTACACATTTCTCAATGGAAGTTGTGCCGAGGGCACCAGAAGTATCAATACCGTCCCTACGATGAATGTGTGGAAGCCAACAGACAGTTGGGTCCCTCAGATATCGTTGGTCTGTAAGGCCCTCAGGTGACATTGGATAAGGAATCCCAACACTTTAGCTTTTATGAAACCAAGAACATTTTTATTTTTTTTATTTGTACCAAAATGCCAATATTTATGGGAAGTGGAGACATTGTGGGGAAAGGGATTGCTAAGTCCCCTGAAGGACATTTCATGCTGAATGATGTTCGGTTTGGCCGTTGGATCCATGTCTGTTCCTCACATCTCAGTCACCTACTACTCGGTGTAAGTCAAGCATTTGTACCCTTCCAAATCTAGAGTTGTGGAAACAAAGGACTTGGAGAGAGTTAATTAGCAAATGAGTAATAAATGCAACTCGAAATTTCCGAAACCCGGAGAAGCAATTGCAGGGAACTCAATGACACTGTTGTCCAGCTGGGGCCATTAACATCCGATGAATATGTATTTTATTTTAACCACAGAAAGGCTAAAGTTGGGCTTAAAAGAGACTTTAAATGTAAAAAGAGCAAAGGCAAATGATGTGTTAGCCGGTCAGCGGTGTTGCACAATCCCATCCCACAATGCATACAGAGCGATGACTCCGAGGCCCCGCAGCAGAAATATGTGGAACTGGAAGACCGTACATACATTGGTTCCAAAAGTACATAATGAACATTCTGATCTGAGAATGCAAACATCCCACAATCATAAACATACCACTCCAGGCGCCCGAGCCAAACGGTTGAGGCTGCAGTCAGGCTGTACTTTCTTACAGGACACTTCTCTACGTGTTGAGCTGAAAAAGCTATTTATGCTTGGGAACAGCACTTTGCTTTAGAATCAAATTGTACTCGGCGTTTTGTTAACTTGTTCGGTTTGCCAGTTACTCACAAAGAGTAGTCATTATCGGCCTGGTTCTGATGGGTTCCACAGCTTTATTCCTCCCAGGATTTATTCTTCTCTCTCTCCTGAGAGTCATTCACTTCAGTACGACTGTCTCTGTAAAGCCCACAATATGTTCTTAGAGAGGCGCAAACAGGGACAAGGGACCTGAGAACTGAAGTTGCAGATGGGAAGAGTGGGGAAGGGCAGGTATAACAGGGCAAGATGGAGCCAGAAGGGCAACAGCGGGGTAAGGTGGAAACAGCAAGACAAGATGTCCCCTGGACAGTAGGGTAAAGTAATGCAAGATAGAGACAGCTGAGCAGGATAGAGAGAGAAGGACAAGATGGCAGGAAGATGGCATCAGAAAGGCAGGAAAATAGTAGGGTATGATAGAGACAAACTAAAGATGAAGACAGTAAGACAAGATATAGTCAGTAAGGTCAACTGGAGAAAGCATGGCAAGAAACAGACAGCAGGGCAAGAAACAGACAGTAGGGCAAGAAACAGACAGTAGGGCAAGAAACAGACAGTAGGGCAAGAAACAGACAGTAGGTAAAGAAACAGACAGTAGGGCAAGAAACAGACAGTAGGGCAAGAAACAGACAGCAGGAAAAAATGGAGGCAGTAGGGCAAGATGGAGACAGTAGGGCAAGATGGAGACAGTAGGGCAACATGGAGACAGTAGGGCAAGATGGAGACAGTAGGGCAAGATGGGGACAGTAGGGCAAGATGGAGACAGTAGGGCAAGATGGAGACAGTAGGGCAACATGGAGACAGTAGGGCAAGATGGAGACCGAAGGACAAGATGGAGGCAGTAGGGCAAGAAACATGCAGCAGGGCAAGATGGAGACAGTAGGGCAAGATGGAGACAGTAGGAAAAGATGGAGACAGTAGGAAAAGATGGAGACAGTAGGAAAAGATGAAGACAGCAGGAAAAGATGGAGGCAGTAGGGCAAGATGGAGGCAGTAGGGCAAGATGGAGGCAGTAGGGAAAGATGGAGACAGTAGGGCAAGATGGAGACAGTAAGGCAAGATGGAGATAGTAGGATAAGATGGAGGCAGTAGGGCAAGATGGAGACAGTAGGGCAAGATGGAGATAGTAGGATAAGATGGAGGCAGTAGGGCAAGATGGAGACAGTAGGAAAAGATGGAGGCAGTAGGGCAGGATGGAGACAGTAGGGCAAGAAACATGCAGCAGGGCAAGATGGAGACAGTAAGGCAAGATGGAGACAGTAGGAAAAGATGAAGACAGCAGGAAAAGATGGAGACAGTAAGACAAGATGGAGGCAGCAGAATACGATGGAGACAGTAGGCAAGATGGAGACAGTAGGGCAAGATGGAGGCAGCAGAATACGATGGAGACAGTAGGGCAAGATGGAGACAGTAGGGCAAGATGGAGGCAGCAGAATACGATGGAGACAGTAGGGCAAGATGGAGACAGTAGGGCAAGATGGAAGCAGCAGAATACGATGGAGACAGTAGGGCAAGATGGAGACAGTAGGGCAAGATGGAGGAAGCAGAATACGATGGAGACAGTAGGGCAAGATGGAGACAGTAGGGCAAGATGGAGGCAGCAGAATACGATGGAGACAGTAGGGCAAGATGGAGACAGTAGGGCAAGATAAAGGCAGCAGAATACGATGGAGACAGTAGGGCAAGATGGAGACAGTAGGGCAAGATGGAGACAGTAGGGCAAGATGGAGGCAGCAGAATACGATGGAGACAGTAGGGCAAGATGGAGATAATATGGTAGGATGAAAAGAATAGGGCAAGATAAAGACAGTAGGATGAGACAAAAAAAGATGGAGACAGTAGGATAAGACAGAAGCGGAAAATTCTCAGAATACAGAACCTCCACGGTCTCAAAGATTTCTGGACCAAAATCCCTGTAAGTCTGCTTTATGACATACAATGTTTACTTATAACAAAACCCAAACTTCCTGTGACTTTAAGGTGCCGTTTGGCTCGGCACTAACTGAATCCATATCTGCTTTGTGTTTGGAGCGAGCAGTCTGGCACAGAGCGTGCAGCCCTCTCTAGGAGCGTGTAAAAGTAACATAAGCCCGGAACGCGCTGTCCTTTCCTTATAGCCTCATTCTCCACCAACGCCAATACCAGAAATTTCCAAACCGCCATAATTAATAAAGAATGACTAATTAGCTGAAACTCCAAATAGGGATTAAGGACAATGTGCGTTTATAAAACCCGAAGGGAAGGATAAAAAGGGTTCATTATTTCTCATTTGGGATATTCGAGAATTTTCTCCTTTTAGATTTTAAAGAGAAATGTAGAATTTTTGTTTTTCTTTCCACTGTTATTGAGCTTTCTTATTTCTCCTCCTTCACAAACAAGGCAAGAGCTTCTCCTGATGTCTCTTCCAAGTAACTTTGACCAACTGTGAGCCCATGTTTTTGGCCCCAAGCATGGGCACAGTCCATACCACTAGCTCACCAGCTCCAACTTCTCACTCTTATGAAACCTTCTCAATTTCATATAGACAAGAAGAACTTGACCTAAATGATTGATAAGAGTGGACGCCCTGTCTCTTGGAGATATCATGACCTGGAATAAGAGTGGGACATCTTATCTCTTGGCAATAACAAGAGGTAAAATGATTGATCGAAGGGACATCATGTGTTTTGGTAGGACTGGGAAGGAAGGGACAGGCCATACAGACCCCAAATAGAGAAGATACAGTTGTTGTGTAGCCCACCAAGGGACCCCACACCGAAGAGAAGCCATTGTAACCTGCCCAGTTTTACTTGAAACATAGAAGAGGCTACAAGCGCACACTGTTCTTTTACTGTTCACGGTCAAATAGAAGATTTGAGTGTAATTGATCATAAAAGAACTAAAAATGGAGGTCAGCCTGTTGCTATGCCAAAAGACAGACAGTGACAGAGCACGCCCAGAATACCTTATTTACTGCACATCTGACCCAGGTTGTTCTCCCATAGGAACCAGCCGTCGGCTATGATTGTTCCAGTACGGTTTAAACACTGAAAATAAATATTTAGACTCTATGGGTGCGAATCTGCATGATTGTCACAAACGATCTAAGACCAAGGTGCAAACTGTGTTTCATGCTGTGATGGGCAAGCCTTGGGCAAGTTATGTTAGCGGATCCCACTGACCCCCTGACCCGGCAGAGGAAAAAGGAAACTCGGCAGCAGTTACAGAGGGGTTACAGGGTCTTTCTGTAAATTTGTTTCTAGTTCTTCATCTGCACTTTGGGATTTGTGAAATCCCTCCATCTCAGAGTTACATTTCACCCCTCTCCATCTCGGAGCTACAGTTCTCCCCTCTCCATCTCAGAGCTACAGTTCTCCCCTCTCCATCTCAGAGCTACAGTTCTCCCCTCTCCATCTCAGAGCTACAGTTCTCCCCTCTCCATCTCAGAGCTACAGTTCTCCCCTCTCCATCTCAGAGTTACAGTTCTCCCCTCTGCATCTCAGAGCTACAGTTCTCCCCTCTCCATCTCAGAGCTACAGTTCTCTCCTCTCCATCTCAGAGCTACAGTTCTCTCCTCTCCATCTCAGAGCTACAGTTCTCTCCTCTCCATCTCAGAGCTACAGTTCTCCCCTCTCCATCTCAGAGTTACAGTTCTCCCCTCTCCATCTCAGAGTTACAGTTCTCCCCTCTGCATCTCAGAGCTACAGTTCTCTTCTCTCCATCTCAGAGCTACAGTTCTCCCCTCTGCATCTCAGAGCTACAGTTCTCCCCTCTGCATCTCAGAGCTAAAGTTCTCCCCTCTCCATCTCAGAGCTACAGTTCTCCCCTCTCCATCTCAGAGCTACAGTTCTCTTCTCTCCATCTCAGAGCTACAGTTCTCCCCTCTGCATCTCACAGCTACAATTCTCCCCTCTCCATCTCAGAGTTACAGTTCTCCCCTCTCCATCTCAGAGCTACAGTTCTCCCCTCTCCATCTTAGAGCTACAGTTCTCCCCTCTCCATCTCAGAGCTACAGTTCCCCCCTCTGCATCTCAGAGCTACAGTTTAGTTCTCCTCTCTCCATCTCAGAGCTACAGTTCCCCCCTCTGCATCTCAGAGCTACAGTTTAGTTCTCCCCTCTCAATCTCAGAGCTACAGTTCTCCCCTCTCCATCTCAGAGCTACAGTTCTCCCCTCTCCATCTCAGAGCTACAGTTCTCCTCTCTCCATCTCAGAGCTACAGTTCTCCCCTCTCAATCTCAGAGCTACAGTTCTCCCCTCGCCATCTCAGAGCTACAGTTCTCCCCTCTCCATCTCAGAGCTACAGTTCTCTCCTCTCCATCTCAGAGCTACAGTTCTCCCCTCTGCATCTCAGAGCTACAGTTCTCCCCTCTCCATCTCAGAGCTACAGTTCTCCCCTCTCCATCTCAGAGCTACAGTTCTCCCCTCTCCATCTCAGAGCTACAGTTCTCCCCTCTCCATCTCAGAGCTACAGTTCTCCCCTCTCCATCTCAGAGCTACAGTTCTCCCCTCTCCATCTCAGAGCTACAGTTCTCTCCTCTCCATCTCAGAGCTACAGTTCTCCCCTCTGCATCTCAGAGCTACAGTTCTCCCCTCTGCATCTCAGAGCTACAGTTCTCTCCTCTCCATCTCAGAGCTACAGTTCTCCCCTCTCCATCTCAGAGCTACAGTTCTCTCCTCTCCATCTCAGAGCTACAGTTCTCCCCTCTCAATCTCAGAGCTACAGTTCTCTCCTCTCCATCTCAGAGCTACAGTTCTCCCCTCTCCATCTCAGAGCTACAGTTCTCCCCTCTCAATCTCAGAGCTACAGTTCTCTCCTCTCCATCTCAGAGCTACAGTTCTCCCCTCTCCATCTCAGAGCTACAGTTCTCTCCTCTCCATCTCAGAGCTACAGTTCTCCCCTCTCCATCTCAGAGCTACAGTTCTCCCCTCTCCATCTCAGAGCTACAGTTCTCCCCTCTCCATCTCAGAGCTACAGTTCTCCCCTCTCCATCTCAGAGCTACAGTTCTCTCCTCTCCATCTCAGAGCTACAGTTCTCCCCTCTGCATCTCAGAGCTACAGTTCTCCCCTCTGCATCTCAGAGCTACAGTTCTCCCCTCTCCATCTCAGAGCTACAGTTCTCCCCTCTCCATCTCAGAGCTACAGTTCTCCCCTCTCCATCTCAGAGCTACAGTTCTCCCCTCTCCATCTCAGAGCTACAGTTTAGTTCTCCTCTCTCCATCTCGGGGCTATGGAGCAAGAGCAACATGTAGAGAGTTTAATAAGTAACCCAATATTTTTTTATATCCGTGGCATGTACAGAGCAAGCGGCAAAGGTATCCGGCCCCCACCCTCGCTCTCTGTCCCCCCCATACTGAGACGCAGGGGAGTGAGTGAAACCAAAGAAATCTCTCTCTCATGTTCTCATACCTCTCCTTGAAAACTTGGCCACGGGGAGTGGAATCTGTCCTTGCATTAAGTTTATACGATGTTGACAAACACTTTATCACTATTTATCTTGCTATACATAGCTGCGTTACTGATACTGCCTATCTAGAATGACTCACTCTATTGGAGCGGCCATGCCAGGGTGGCGGGCAAATATCAATCCCGAGGGGTGTGGCGTAGAGCAACCCACGTACGCCACTCTGCCAAATGGTGTCTCCTTATCAGAAAACATGTTCTGGGAATCTATCTGCCCCTCTCAATGTTACAACATATGGACAGAACAAACAAGAAATAGATGAGCTTTAATCCTTTGCCAAAGTGCAATAAAAAAAAAAGCATTGCCACATAAAGCCACGGACGTATACCTATTTATGAAAGAGGAGTGGTGCCAAAGGCTCCTGATAAGCGAGTTACAGTGAATGTACTGATCGTATTTATGGCCGGAGTGGGTGCGCCCTGTACAATTACCCGGAAAAACGATTCTTTGCCCATTAGGACCCTCTAACCAACTTTTGAAAGTTGCCGTAAAGGTGGAACGTGGGGATCTCTGAGCCCAGGACACGGCACCATAACCGGCACACTGTGCCCTCACTTTCCTTGGCAAATAAAACCCAGAACGTAATAATAGGAAAAGGAGGCATTGGTCCCAGAGCAGACGCCTGCAAAGCCCATTAGGCCTTCGGTGCAAAACGGGTGCAACTCTAGAAGCTTCTTTGTTTCCATTCAAGTTTGTTAACCAATTAGTCGCTTGACCGCACAGAGAGAAATAATATAAATTCACAGGTTCTACCCTTCCAGGGGAAAGAAACACTCACCTTTACCAGCGAGTGGCCAATTCAGCCTGAAGGGGGCTCTTGCTGACCCCAAATGGCAACGACTGAAACCCCAATATCCTACCAAAAGAGGTGCCAATGATCAGTTCCAAACACAAGATGATGCATAAACTTTACCAGACTTTAGATTTGCCCTCACATTTGCCCTTAACTGATATGAAGGCAGTTCATGCCCCAATGAATCACTTATTATTGCCCCTCATTACAGAGAATTCCGTAAGTACAGACATAGATAGGTTATTGGGTCCAACTCAAGGTCTCCCTTGGGAGTCAGGATGTTCTTGTCTGTCACTGAGTGAGCTGAGCGAGGAGAACTTTCTGCAGAGGAGACCCGGCTCTCTTAGTTGTTGTTCAAGGAAAAATCCTTACTGGGGCACATATTATTTCTTGCCTCTACATCCAGATACTGGATTTTGATAGCAATTGGGGAGCAGCCATCTACACCAGTAGGCTTGGAACAGGGGCTGGGTGGCTTAGCCTGAAGGCCACTTATGGATGAGATCTGGGGAGTGGGCTTGGAACAGGGGCTGGGTGGCTTAGCCTGAAGGCCACTTATGGATGAGATCTGGGGAGTGGGCTTGGAACAGGGGCTGGGTGGCTTAGCCTGAAGGCCACTTATGGATGAGATCTGGGGAGTGGGCTTGCAACAGGGGCTGGGTGGCTTAGCCTGAAGGCCACTTATGGATGAGATCTGGGGAGTGGGCTTGGAACAGGGGCTGGGTGGCTTAGCCTGAAGGCCACTTATGGATGAGATCTGGGGAGTGGGCTTGGAACGGGGCTGGGTGGCTTAGCCTGAAGGCCACTTATGGATGAGATCTGGGGAGTGGGCTTGGAACAGGGGCTGGGTGGCTTAGCCTGAAGGCCACTTATGGATGAGATCTGGGGAGTGGGCTTGCAACAGGGGCTGGTTGGCTTAGCCTGAAGGCCACTTATGGATGAGATCTGGGGAGTGGGCTTGGAACAGGGGCTGGGTGGCTTAGCCTGAAGGCCACTTATGGATGAGATCTGGGGAGTGGGCTTGGAACAGGGGCTGGGTGGCTTAGCCTGAAGGCCACTTATGGATGAGATCTGGGGAGTGGGCTTGGAAAAGGGGCTGGGTGGCTTAGCCTGAAGGCCACTTATGGATGAGATCTGGGGAGTGGGCTTGGAACAGGGGCTGGGTGGCTTAGCCTGAAGGCCACTTATGGATGAGATCTGGGGAGTGGGCTTGCAACAGGGGCTGGGTGGCTTAGCCTGAAGGCCACTTATGGATGAGATCTGGGGAGTGGGCTTGGAACAGGGGCTGGGTGGCTTAGCCTGAAGGCCACTTATGGATGAGATCTGGGGAGAACACCTACTTGCTCTTCTAGATACATCTGAACATTTCTAGCTTAAATGGTAATTAGGATGAGATTTGGGGTGAAAATCCAGCCAGCCAACCAATACAGACACATATGTCAGTACATGTTCCCATTGGAGCAGGTGTAGTGCAAGTAGGCTGCCAATTCCTCTAGGGGCTACCAAACAGCCAATCACAGCCCTTATTTGGCACCCCTGGGACCCATTTTCATGCTTCTGTTGCACCCCAACCCCTTTTACATTTGATATCGGCTCACAGGTAGAAAAGGTTGGGGACCCCTGATCTAGAACCCGTACGTTGGAGGTGGCAGATTATTCAGTAGTCGCACTCCACTGAAACTGTGAATGGAGGAGACTAAGGGGATCAAGTAGGAACATACAACTCATAGCAACATATACAACTCATAGCAACATATACAACTCCTAGCAACCCATACAACTCCTAGCAACCCATACAACTCCTACCAAACCATACAACTCTTAGTAACATATACAACTCATAGCAACCCATACAACTCCTAGCAACCCATACAACTCTTAGCAACTTATACAACTTATAGCAACTCATACAACCCATAGCAACTTATACAACTTATAGCAACTCATACAAACCATAGCAACTCATAAAACTCATAGCAACTTATACAACTTATAGCAACTTATACAACTCATAGCAACTTAAACAAATCCTAGCAACCCATGCAACTTATAGCAACTCATACAACATAGCAACTTATACAACTCATAGCACCTTATACAACTTATAGCAACTCATACAACTCATAGCAACTTATACAACTCATAGCACCTTATACAACTCATAGCACCTTATACAACTTATAGCAACTTATACAACTCATAGCACCTTATACAACTTATAGCAACTTATACAACTTATAGCAACTTATACAACTCATAGCAACTTATACAACTTATACAACTTATACAACTCATAGCAACTTATACAACTTACACAACTTATAGCAACTTATAGCAACTTATACAACTTATAGCAACTTATACAACTTATAGCAACTTATACAACTTATAGCAACTTATACAACTCATAGCAACTTATACAACTTCTAGCAACCCATGCAACTTATAGCAACTCATACATCTCATAGCAACTAATACAATCCATAGCAGCTTATACAACTTATAGCAACTTATTCAATTCATAGCAACTTATACAACACATACAACTCCTAGCAACCCATACAACTCATTGCAACTTATAGAACTTATAGCACCTTATACAACTCATAGCAACTTATACAACTTATAGCAACTTATACAACTCACAGAACTCATAGCAACGTGTATGACTCATAGCAACCCATACAACTCCTAGCAACCCATACAACTCATAGCAACTTATACAACTTATAGCAACTTATACAACTCATCGCAACTTATACAACTCATCGCAATTTATACAACTCCTAGCAACTTATACAACACATACAACTCCTAGCAACCCATACAGCTCATAGCAACTTATACAACTCACAGCAACTTATACAACTCCTAGCAACTCATAGCAACTTATCCAACTCATAGCAACCCATACAACTCCTAGCAACTCATACAAATCATAGCAGTGAAGAGTTTGCTTTCGTGCCACTAAGTTCTAGCCCAGTAGCCAGTAACTACTGGTCCTTATGGTTTACAGAACTAATGTCCCAGCTTGGACAATGGAATAATACAGAAATAAACTATTTTTGCTCCCTGCATTAACTTTCTACCCCTTCAGTATCCCATCCCCCTTTTCTCTACATGAAATAGTTGGAGTATTAATAATGATGTTTTTGTGGGGGGCCTTTACCCTGAGCGCAGCTCTTTCCCCTTAGCACCTAATTATTAACACAGACAATGTATGTGCCAATGAGATATACAGCGAGGTGCAATTAGGCAGAACGCCATTAGGCGCGCAAGTGCCGACCTATAGCAACGCTACTACGCTCTGGTGTTCTCACACACACTAATATCCCGTAATAAATACATTATCGTTCCTTACATGTGAAATTAATATATTTCCTGTTTCAAATCACCCGTTACCTACGTGTGAGATACACGCCTGAGAATCCACTGACTGGCAACTGGCACAGAAATCAGACACTTAGCACTTGCAGCAAAGCAAAAAGGTGTAGAGTCTGATACAGAAAGAATGGGACACAGGAGGGATGGTATAAACTCTAATGTAAGATTCATCTCCTGTTTACTTTCCCTTTAATACACAGTACAGTATGAGCTTATAGGTGTGCCCAGAACATTCCTTCTCTGTATATTTGTATTTATACATATGGGTAGGAGGTGCCATAGTGTTTCCCTTAGACAGTACAGTATGGGGGTACAGCTTATTGTGTGCCCAGAACATTCCTTCTCTGTATATTTGTATTTATACATATGGGTAGGAGGTGCCATAGTGTTTCCCTTAGACAGTACAGTATGGAGGTACAGCTTATTGTGTGCCCAGAACATTCCTTCTCTGTATATTTGTATTTATACATATGGGTAGGGGGTGCCATAGTGTTTCCCTTAGACAGTACAGTATGGGGGTACAGCTTATTGTGTGCCCAGAACATTCCTTCTCTGTATATTTGTATTTATACATATGGGTAGGGGGTGCCATAGTGTTTCCCTTACACAGTACAGTATGGGGGTACAGCTTATTGTGTGCGCAGAACATTCCCTCTCTGTATATTTGTATTTATACATATGGGTAGGGGGTGCCATAGTGTTTCCCTTAGACAGTACAGTATGGGGGTACAGCTTATTGTGTGCCCAGAACATTCCTTCTCTGTATATTTGTATTTATACATATGGGTAGGAGGTGCCATAGTGTTTCCCTTAGACAGTACAGTATGGGGGTACAGCTTATTGTGTGCCCAGAACATTCCTTCTCTGTATATTTGTATTTATACATATGGGTAGGAGGTGCCATAGTGTTTCCCTTAGACAGTACAGTATGGGGGTACAGCTTATTGTGTGCCCAGAACATTCCTTCTCTGTATATTTGTATTTATACATATGGGTAGGGATTTTATTGGATAAAAACATTACAAAAGGCAAAATAACTTCACATTACAATAACATTAAACAAACACAAAAAGCTTTAAAATCAGAAAGAAACGGTTACATTTAGCACAGAGTTCCATTTACATTTAGTTACTCATTTCACTTGTTCTCTTAAAATCCATCTCAAGTCTTTTGATTTTTACATTTGCCATTTACTTGCTCCTCACCGGTTCTTTTGACCTGGAAACTTGGGGCTCCTGCTACTTCCTCTGGTCCCTCCACAATTCCATCCTCCCCCAGAGACCCCCACTCATCCTCTTGGTTTTGGCCTTTCTTTTTATTTTTCCTCCCTCTTGAAACCTCTTCACTGAAAACACTTTTCCTTTTTTCCTTCCTTTCCTCCTCCCTTTCCTTTCCCAGTCTCACCGAAACCTCCTCTTCCTCCTCCCTTTCCTTTCCCAGTCTCACCGAAACCTCCTCTTCCTCCTCCCTTTCCTTTCCCAGTCTCACCGAAACCTCCTCTTCCTCCTCCCTTTCCTTTCCCAGTCTCACCGAAACCTCCTCTTCCTCCTCCCTTTCCTTTCCCAGTCTCACCGAAACCTCCTCTTCCTCCTCCCTTTCCTTTCCCAGTCTCACCGAAACCTCCTCTTCCTCCTCCCTTTCCTTTCCCAGTCTCACCGAAACCTCCTCTTCCTCCTCCATAATTGCAGCCCAGGATTTCCCTAACAAATCAAATCTGTTTTCTGTTTCTACCGCCATCTCTTTGGGCACAGCCTTTCTCTTATTTACTTTCTTTGAGTTTCCACCAACCACCCGCCAATCCTGTTTCTCCGCCCCTTGCTCCTCCCTCTCAGTGAGCTCCACCCCTTCCCCAGAAGTACTTCCTCCGTTCCCCAAATCTGTTCCTCCCTCAGTCCCCCTTTGCGCTGCTCCCTGAGTCTCCGGTCCCTCCTCGCCCCCCATACCCTCCCACAGTTCCGCCAGCAGGTTTGGGCACTGTTTCTGGACGTTATGCCAGGCGTCGGGGCAATCCCGGTGTGCGTGGCCCAGTTTCAGGCAGAGATTGCACCTAATGGTGACACAGTCCTTGCTTGGGTGTCCCACCTCCCCACAAAAGGCACATTTCTGTACGGTACATTTGCCGGCCAGATGCCTATTGGAGCCGCATTTAAAGCAGACCCGGGGCTGGCCCACATAGAAACACACCCCCCTGTCCTTCCCTAGAAACAGAGAGTTGGGGAGATGTTTCTGCACATGGAGATGTGTGCCCAGAACATTCCATCTCTGTATATTTGTATTTATACATATGGGTAGGGGGTGCCATAGTGTTTCCCTTAGACAGTACAGTATGGGGGTACAGCTTATTGTGTGCCCAGAACATTCCCTCTCTGTATATTTGTATTTATACATATGGGTAGGGGGTGCCATAGTGTTTCCCTTAGACAGTACAGTATGGGGGTACAGCTTATTGTGTGCCCAGAACATTCCTTCTCTGTATATTTGTATTTATACATATGGGTAGGAGGTGCCATAGTGTTTCCCTTAGACAGTACAGTATGGGGGTACAGCTTATTGTGTGCCCAGAACATTCCTTCTCTGTATATTTGTATTTATACATATGGGTAGGAGGTGCCATAGTGTTTCCCTTAGACAGTACAGTATGGGGGTACAGCTTATTGTGTGCCCAGAACATTCCTTCTCTGTATATTTGTATTTATACATATGGGTAGGAGGTGCCATAGTGTTTCCCTTAGACAGTACAGTATGGGGGTACAGCTTATTGTGTGCCCAGAACATTCCTTCTCTGTATATTTCTATTTATACATATGGGTAGGAGGTGCCATAGTGTTTCCCTTAGACAGTACAGTATGGGGGTACAGCTTATTGTGTGCCCAGAACATTCCTTCTCTGTATATTTGTATTTATACATATGGGTAGGGGGTGCCATAGTGTTTCCCTTAGACAGTACAGTATGGGGGTACAGCTTATTGTGTGCCCAGAACATTCCTTCTCTGTATATTTGTATTTATACATATGGGTAGGGGGTGCCATAGTGTTTCCCTTAGACAGTACAGTATGGGGGTACAGCTTATTGTGTGCCCAGAACATTCCTTCTCTGTATATTTGTATTTATACATATGGGTAGGAGGCGCCATAGTGTTTCTCTTAGTTTTATGGTATCTCTCTGTACAGGCTATGAGCAAACTTAGGGGGCTGTTCCTGCTGAATTGTGCTTAGTACAGGGGAATCCCTATGTGCCATAGTTTTATGGTATCTCTCTGTACAGGCTATGAGCAAACTTAGGGGGCTGTTCCTGCTGAATTGTGGAAATTGCCTTATTGCAGTAATAACAAATACTTGACGTTGCATGGGGTTGGTTAATGAATCGGAGGGTAGGGGGGCAGGAAGGCAGCGAGTGAGCAGACGCGGGGCCCAATGATACATACTATTGGTACGGGGCACTCGGTACAAAAAGAGGGAAAGCTTTTAACTCTCGCATTCTGTGATGCCTCCATGCAAATATATTAGCATGACAAAGCACAGCGGGGCCCCCGTGTCTCTCCTTCCAAGCGTTTTGTCCTCCAGTCGGGAGACGGGGGGGGGGGGGCCGCTGGGAAAGTGACGCCTTCCGTGAACATGAGACAGGGACATACAGGGAACTTCAAGGCCGGCGCTTCTGTCGTTCAGTCTGAACAAGGTAAAGCGGGTCTCACAAAGCGACGCGGTTCTGCGCTCGGCGGTCTGCGCCGCGGGTCTCTCTGATCTACTAACGTTACACTCGCTTGTTCTCTGCGGCACCGAGACCCGACGTGGAACTTTCCAGCAGCCCCCCAACCGCCGGATTCAGGGCTTCTTAATATATCTATTGGCCATGCCTGCCGGTATATAGAGAAAGGTATAGGGAATAAAGTACCCCTTGTTGTAAAATATAAGGATATTATAAACCCCCGAGGAGTTCCTTATAATATATAGTGAATAAAGTGCCCCCTATTGTAATATATAGGGATATTATAAGCCCCCGAGGAGTTCCTTATAATATATAGTGAATAAAGTGCCCCCTATTGTAACATATAGGGATATTATAAGCCCCCGAGGAGTTCCTTATAATATATAGTGAATAAAGTGCCCCCTATTCTAACATATAGGGATATTATAAGCCCCCGAGGGGTTCCTTATAATATATAGTGAATAAAGTGCCCCCTATTCTAACATATAGGGATATTATAAGCCCCCGAGGGGTTCCTTATAATATATAGTGAATAAAGTGCCCCCTATTCTAACATATAGGGATATTATAAGCCCCCGAGGGGTTCCTTATAATATATAGTGAATAAAGTGCCCCCTATTGTAACATATAGGGATATTATAAGCCCCCGAGGGGTTCCTTATAATATATAGTGAATAAAGTGCCCCCTATTGTAACATATAGGGATATTATAAGCCCCCGAGGAGTTCCTTATAATATATAGTGAATAAAGTGCCCCCTATTGTAACATATAGGGATATTATAAGTAACCGAGGAGTTCCTTATAATATATAGTGAATAAAGTGCCCCCTGTTGTAACATATAGGGATATTATAAGCCCCCGAGGGGTTCCTTATAATATATAGTGAATAAAGTGCCCCCTATTGTAACATATAGGGATATTATAAGCCCCCGAGGAGTTCCTTATAATATATAGTGAATAAAGTGCCCCCTATTGTAACATATAGGGATATTATAAGTAACCGAGGAGTTCCTTATAATATATAGTGAATAAAGTGCCCCCTATTGTAACATATAGGGATATTATAAGCCCCCGAGGAGTTCCTTATAATATATAGTGAATAAAGTGCCCCCTATTGTAACATATAGGGATATTATAAGTAACTGAGGAGTTCCATTACTTAGGGCACCCTGGTCGGCTCAGCTCGCCCTTGGCCCACTAGGAGACCTTTCTCAAGATTCCCCCTATATCTACATATATTTATATATACATATAGTCATGGGTATTTGAATGTCTTTAGAAAGGTCTCTGAGTGGGACAAAAACATTGACAGTGATATAAATATTTATATAAACACAAGTATGGGATCCAATATCTGAAAACCTGTTATCCTGAAAATTCCAAATTATGGGAAGGCCATCTCTCATAGACTCCATTACAAGCAAATAATTCCAATTGAATGATTCCCTTTTCTCTGTAATAATAAAACAGTACCTGTACTTGATCCCAACTAAGATATAATTACCCCTTATTGGGGGCAGAACAGCCCTATTGGGTTTATTTAATGGTTAAATGATTCCCTTTTCTCTGTAATAATAAAACAGTACCTGTACTTGATCCCAACTAAGATATAATTACCCCTTATTGGGGGCAGAACAGCCCTATTGGGTTTATTTAATGGTTAAATGATTCCCTTTTCTCTGTAATAATAAAACAGTACCTGTACTTGATCCCAACTAAGATATAATTACCCCTTATTGGGGGCAGAACAGCCCTATTGGGTTTATTTCATGGTTAAATGATTCCCTTTTCTCTGTAATAATAAAACAGTACCTGTACTTGATCCCAACTAAGATATAATTACCCCTTATTGGGGGCAGAACAGCCCTATTGGGTTTATTTAATGGTTAAATGATTCCCTTTTCTCTGTAATAATAAAACAGTTTTTAGTAGACTTAAGGTATGGTGATCCATATTCAGAAAACCCCAAGTATCGAGTTTTCTGGATAATAGATCCCATACCTGTATATAAATAAATGCAGACATGCCGTGCTGTTGCTGCAGGGACACAGAATCCTTATGTTAGAATATACAGTATATAGGCGGCCAAATGATCTGCCCCCATTCAGCCCACTCTCCATTCAGTTTGTGAATAGAGAGTGGGCTGAATGGTGCAGATCAAAGGCAAAGTAAAGGTCAGTTAAGGACACTGGAAAAGCAAGGCCGGGAGCGTCACAATTCAGCTGAACACCACAAGCAGCACTTTCATGTTTCCTCCCTCTCCCACACATGGAGCAACTTAGTTCCACTCTGTCCTATGGGAACCAGTAACCAGGGCTTGTATGGGACTATAGCGGGGTGTCTGTTACCCCAATGTTTCTATATATCTGTAACCTTGTTATGGGCTAAGGGGGCCCAGCCTGAAGGCCAGTTAGGGGGGGATTTGGGGTGAGTGCTTATTTGTGCCCTGGGTACCCCTGGAACTATAGCGGGGTGACTGTTACCCCAATGTTTCTATATATCTGTAACCTTGTTATGGGCTAAGGGGGCCCAGCCTGAAGGCCAGTTAGGGGGGGATTTGGGGTGAGTGCTTATTTGTGCCCTGGGTACCCCTGGAACTTTAGCGGGGTGACTGTTACCCCAGTGTTTCTATATATCTGTAACCTTGTTATGGGCTAAGGGGGCCCAGCCTGAAGGCCAGTTAGGGGGGGATTTGGGGTGAGTGCTTATTTCTGCCCTGGGTACCCCTGGAACTATAGCGGGGTGACTGTTACCCCAATGTTTCTATACATCTGTAACCTTGTTATGGGCTAAGGGGCCCAGCCTGAAGGCCAGTTAGGGGGGGATTTGGGGTGAGTGCTTATTTGTGCCCTGGGTACCCCTGGAACTATAGCGGGGTGACTGTTACCCCAATGTTTCTATATATCTGTAACCTTGTTATGGGCTAAGGGGGCCCAGCCTGAAGGCCAGTTAGGGGGGGATTTGGGGTGAGTGCTTATTTGTGCCCTGGGTACCCCTGGAACTATAGCGGGGTGACTGTTACCCCAATGTTTCTATATATCTGTAACCTTGTTATGGGCTAAGGGGGCCCAGCCTGAAGGCCAGTTAGGGGAGGATTTGGGGTGAGTGGGTATTTGTGCCCTGGGTACCCCTGGAACTATAGCGGGGTGACTGTTACCCCAATGTTTCTATATATCTGTAACCTTGTTATGGGCTAAGGGGGCCCAGCCTGAAGGCCAGTTAGGGGGGGATTTGGGGTGAGTGCTTATTTGTGCCCTGGGTACCCCTGGAACTATAGCGGGGTGACTGTTACCCCAATGTTTCTATATATCTGTAACCTTGTTATGGGCTAAGGGGGCCCAGCCTGAAGGCCAGTTAGGGGGGGATTTGGGGTGAGTGCTTATTTGTGCCCTGGGTACCCCTGGAACTATAGCGGGGTGACTGTTACCCCAATGTTTCTATATATCTGTAACCTTGTTATGGGCTAAGGGGGCCCAGCCTGAAGGCCAGTTAGGGGGGATTTGGGGTGAGTGCTTATTTGTGCCCTGGGTACCCCTGGAACTATAGCGGGGTGACTGTTACCCCAATGTTTCTATATATCTGTAACCTTGTTATGGGCTAAGGGGGCCCAGCCTGAAGGCCAGTAAGGGGGGGATTTGGGGTGAGTGCTTATTTGGGCCCTGGGTACCCCTGGAACTATAGCGGGGTGACTGTTACCCCAAAGTTTCTATATATCTGTAACCTTGTTATGGGCTAAGGGGGCCCAGCCTGACAGGATTATGTATATTAAACACATAGCATGTATAGGGGGGGTACATTAGTGACACAGGGGGACACAGTGATGTTTATAAGGGGGAGACTTGCTGTTCTGTTGCTTTTCCCTATGCACCTAAGGATTTTGGTTGTTTTTAGCTAAAGCGCTGGGCCGCTGTGGCCTTTAAAGGGCAGACAGGCGCCTTGTTAAACTGTCAGTTAAAGGCAAAGCGAGCGCAATACTTGCAGTAAAGACGTTGCTGCTGCTTCTCCTCCTTCCTGTCAGGACCTGTTGGAGAGCTGCTAATCCCCGAGAGAGGAAAGCCACTAATTATCACCTTCAGCAAACGAGGAAAATAAAAATACTACTACTTATTTGTACCCTCGACATGTGGAGGGAAATAAAGTGGAATACCTGCGGGGAGGAGACAGCTAAGTGCTGTTATTAATAAGCGGGAAATACCACTCGGCTCTATTGATGCTGATATTTTACTCTAAAGTGGCATTTTTTTACCAGTTCTTTGAAATCCATCCCGGACTCATTCCCATGCGCGCGCTGACATTTTATTGGGAATGATATGAAGGTTCGGCAGCGCGGGGGCCTGTGGCTGGGGGGGGGGGTCATTCACTTATTCACATTCATTAATTCAAATGTTACTGTATTTGCTTCTATTACACTCAGCCAGGGATGCACCAACACCACTAATTACAGATATGTAAATTGGGATATGGAAGGGTTAAAGAGGCGTGTTTCTGAGTCACGTTATTTTAAGTATTCGGATTCAGTTCAGCCAGGACCATGGATTTGGCCGAATCCAAAAACCGGGCAGGACTGCTGCCTCATAGCCCCGCCCAGTGATGTGACGTCCTGCCTCTTCCCCACCCCTGTGACATCACAGCCCCGTGACATCACAGCCCGCCTCTTCCCTGCCCCCGTGACATCACAGCCCGCCTCTTCCCTGCCCCCGTGACATCACAGCCCACCTCTTCCCCACCCCCGTGACATCACAGCCCGCCTCTTCCCCACCCCCGTGACATCACAGCCCGCCTCTTCCCCACCCCCGTGACATCACAGCCCGCCTCTTCCCCACCCCCGTGACATCACAGCCCGCTTCTTCCCCCCCGTGACATCACAGCCTGCCTCGTCCCTGCCCCCGTGACATCACAGCCCGCCTCTTCCCTTTCCCCATAACATCACAGCCTGCCTCGTCCCTGCCCCCGTGACATCACAGACCGCCTCTTCCCTGCCCCCATGACATCACAGACCGCCTTGTCCTTGCCCCCGTGACATCACAGACCGACTCTTCCCTGCCCCCATGACATCACAGACCGCCTCTTCCCTTTCCCCATAACATCACAGAACGCCTCTTCCCTGGGCCCCTGATATCACAACCCACCTCTTCCCTGCCCCCGTGAGATCACAGCCTGCCTCTTCCCCACCCCCCTCACATCACAGCCCGTCTCTTCCCCACACCCGTGACATCACAGCCCGCCTCTTCCCTATCCCCATGACATCACAGCCCGCCTCTTCCCCACACCTGGGACATCACAGCCCACCTCTCCCCCACCCCCGTGACATCACAGCCCGCCTCTTCCCCACCCCCATGACATCACAGCCCGCCTCTTCCCAACACCCCTGAAAACCAAAGCCTGCCTCTTCCCTGCCCCCCATGATATCAATGCCCCCTGCCCAGCAAAAAAACACTGGCAACCCTAGTACTACGTTATCCTGGGGTACCATTGCTAGCGGCGAGCAAATTTTTTCGCCAGGTATGGATTTGCAGCGAAATTCCACATTTCGATATTGCCAAATTTTTTTGCACAATGTGGCGCATTTTCACTGCAAAAAAAAAGTCTCTGAGACAAAAAAGTCACCGCAAAATAGTAAAAAACACCCATTGACTTTAATGCATTTGGAGCAAAAATAGTGTTGCACATTAAAAAACACCAGCTTTCCAGTTTGGAATTTCAGCAGCGATCCGGTTGCTAGGGTCCAATTTAACCTGGCAACAAGGCAGTGGTTTGAAAGAGACACGAGAATATGAATAGAAGAGGGTATAAATAGACAATAACAATAAAACTGGAGCCTCACAGAGCAATAGGGTTTGGCTGCCGGGGCATGGGTTGGCCCCGGTGGGGGTCCCTTGGGGGTGTGTAGGGCCTGGGGTATGTTTGGCCCCAGTGGGGGTCCCTTGGGGGTGTGTAGGGCCCGGGGTATGTTTGGCCCCGGTGGGGGTCCCTTGGGGGTGTGTAGGGCCCGGGGTATGTTTGGCCCCGGTGGGGGTCCTTGGGGGTGTGTAGGGCCCGGGGTATGTTTGGCCCCGGTGGGGGTCCCTTGGGGGTGTGTAGGGCCCGGGGTATGTTTGGCC
The DNA here is from genome assembly GCF_000004195.4 of Xenopus tropicalis. Taxonomy (NCBI): domain Eukaryota; kingdom Metazoa; phylum Chordata; class Amphibia; order Anura; family Pipidae; genus Xenopus; species Xenopus tropicalis. The sequence goes on from NC_030678.2 coordinate 3,934,798, forward strand.
TCGGTGGGGGTCCCTTGGGGGTGTGTAGGGCCCAGGGTATGTTTGGCCCCGGTGGGGGTCCCTTGGGGGTGTGTAGGGCCCGGGGTATGTTTGGCCCCGGTGGGGGTCCCTTGGGGGTGTGTAGGACCCGGGGTATGTTTGGCCCCGGTGGGGGTCCCTTGGGGGTGTGTAGGGCCCGGGGTATGTTTGGCCCCGGTGGGGGTCCCTTGGGGGTGTGTAGGGCCCAGGGTATGGTTGGCCCCAGCAGGGGTCCCTTGGGGATGTGTGGGGCCCCTGCTTATGCCAACCATACCCACCAGGCCACATACCCAACCCCCTCCCCACATACTTGGGCGCATCGGGAGAGGGGGACCTGTGGGCCCTGGAGTGGGATCGGGGGGGGGGGTTTGGGTGAGGGGCCCCTGTGGTGGCAGCCCCGGTCCAACCCTGAGCATGCAGTTCTCTTTAACCCTTCCTTAACCTAATATGCATATGCCAATTTGGATTGGGTATTCAGACAAATCTTTCGCAAAGGATTTAGGGGTTCGGCCGGATCCCTAATTTTACCCTATGACGCAGAAGGCGTGCCGCCCCGAGTCCTCACACAGCTCCGCACATCTGCAATGGAAATGTGGTTGTTGTTGTTGTTGCCGCCGTGCGTAAATCTGCAGCTAATAATAATCCTGTCCCCAATAGATAATGAATCTTGTCCGTTTCCAGCACTTTCCCCTGATTAAACGGCCTTGAGGGACCCCGGGCGCCGCTCCCTCTCATTTCTCTATATTCCTCTCCCAATTATAGGTTAAACTAATAGGTAATCAGCCCAATCTCCAGCTGAAATCATCTGTTTGCGTCGGAAGACACGGAGGCGGCCTCACGCGGTGACATTAGGCGGGCTAGGAATACCCATAAGCCACCTGTGCAGCGGCTGCTGCCCTACAGGGAAAGGGCAATTCTGTTATAGTGTAACAGTACCAATGTTTGCCCCGGCCAGGGTCGGACTGGGCCGGTGGGGCACCTGGGAAAAACCTGGTGGGCCCCGGCCATGGCAGCCCAGACCCGATCCCTGCTGGGCCCTTCCCTCAGCCTGCGGGGGGGGGGCCTTGGGGCGGCAGCCCTGATGGGCCCTGCACCCCCCAGTCCAACGCTGGCCCTAGCCCTGTAACCCGTAGCAACCACAACTAACTGCATATTGGTTGCTATGGGTTACTGGACTAGTGCACTTGCCCATGTTGCACCGCTAAACATTTTGCTGAATTTTTTCTCAAAATCTATTATTTCCTATAGGATTTATCAACAAACAGTCACCAACCCAACTCCTTGCTCCCCCATGCAAAGCATAGATTACGCAGGGCAATAAAATAGGGATAAAGGCAATTATTTTCCACTCTATTAAAAATACATTGTTAAAAAACATCAACATTTATCAGCAGATAAGATACAAGTTTCCATACTAATAAATAAGCATTCAAGTTTTTTTAAATGTGAGATCGTTTGAATTACAAAAAAAAAACCTCTCGAATTCACAACCCAGAACATTAATAAATAAGCCCAAGGGCGTGACGCGTTCCTAGCACCTATCGTAGGAGCCCAGGACCATAAACCATTTTCATATAAATATACTTGTTTAGCAGTATGTGCCATTGGGTAATCCTAAATAGGAAACTGCCATTTTATGTACTAAGGGCCGCCCCCTGGGATCATAGGAGTCACAGTGCACACAAACAAGCCAAGGCACACATACATGCTAGGCCCCATCAGCCAATGAATGGGCAGAGTTCTGCCTTTTGCTCCCACACTACTTCCTGTTACAGTTAGAGCTGCATCACTTCCTGTCAGCTGATCTCTGAGGGAGCACACAGCCCATCACTAAATGGCGGCTCAAGGGAAAGGATGTAAAAGGGCAATATTTACTGATATATTCCAGTTTAATAGGTCACTTAACATAATATAAACTGTCTGTTGGTTACGTATTCATTCTGGGGGTGTAGTTTCCCTTTAATGCTGCTCCCCAAAAAGACAAAACCAAATCAGACCCCCCCTTTATTTGATACCATATATTTCTGGGAGTTATTACACATCGCCTGATCAATTCTGTTTTTCTTTTTGAATTTCAAAAGACAAATGGAACCTGGTGAGTTCCTCCAATCACCGAGCCAATAAGAGAAGGAGAGAAGGTTCCTTACCTTGCCTTCAGATCCGAGAGAGGAGCGGGGCCAATTCCTAGCACTGGCTCTTCACGCTGGAGGCGAGAGAGGATGTTTGCATTTAGTGAGTGTACAGAGAGTTTTCATAACAAGTGAGAGATGGGCTGAGGGTTTGGGTGTGGAGATGGAGGCTATGTATACATATCAACATATATTAATCTGGCAGCCACAATGCAAACAAAGCACAGAACAGGCAGCCGTACAGGTGACACCAACACAAAATAAGCTCTCGGAATGGAAGGATTTTGCATGTAGCAACTAGAATAAGCCCTGCTCCCTCCCCCCTTTTCCAGAAAATAACACATTATAGGGTTCATGCTGTTAATTAACAAGTGGCCCACCAGTTTCTGGAGATGTTTCTCTTTCTTCTATTATTCTCCCTTCCATACCCTCACCTCTCTGCTCTTCTTTCTGCCAGTGTTCTCTGATATCCCCCCATTTCTCTACTCACTTCTTTTAGCATTCTTTCTTCTAGTCCCTAATCTCTCTACTCATTGTTTCTTTTTTTATTCTCACTTCTATCTCCCCATCCCTCTACTCATGTTGTTTCTTCTAATACTCTCTCTTCTATCTCCCCCATAACCCTACTCATGTTGTTTCTTCTTTTATTCTCACTTATATCTCCCATCCATCTACTCATGTTGTTTCTTCTAATACTCTCTCTTCTATCTCCCCCATAACCCTACTCATGTTGTTTCTTCTTTTATTCTCACTTATATCTCCTATCCATCTACTCATGTTGTTTCTTCTAATACTCTCTCTTCTATCTCCCCCATAACCCTACTCATGTTGTTTCTTCTTTTATTCTCACTTATATCTCCCATCCATCTACTCATGTTGTTTCTTCTAATACTCTCTCTTCTATCTCCCCCATAACCCTACTCATGTTGTTTCTTCTTTTATTCTCACTTATATCTCCTATCCATCTACTCATGTTGTTTCTTCTAATACTCTCTCTTCTATCTCCCCATCCCTCTTTTCATCTTATTTCTTCTTTTATTCTCACTTCTATCTCCACATCCATCTACTCATCTTGTTTCTTCTTTTGTTCTCACTCCTATCTCCCCATCCCTCTACTCATGTTGTTTCTTCTAATACTCTCTCTTCTATCTCCCATCCCTCTACTCATGTTGTTTCTTCTAATACTCTCTCTTCTATCTCCCCATAACCCTACTCATGTTGTTTCTTCTTTTATTCTCACTTCAATCTCCCCATCCCTATACTCATGTTGTTTCTTCCATTATTCTCTCTGTTCTATCTCCCAATCTCTCCAGTCACCTTCTTTATTGTTCTCTCTTCTATCCCATAATATATCTGCTTATCTTCTTTATGCTATTATTCTCTCTTCTATCCTTCATAATATTCTTTATTCTATTTTTTTTTGTACAACCTCTGATTAATCCTTTATTTTCTTTTTTCTGTCTCTAATTTTCTTTTCTCCTTCCCTACATGACCCTGCACTCTCAGATACCAAAGGGCAATTGCCATGGAACATCCAAAAAAGCCAGTCAGTTAGGTTAAAGGTAAACGCCACCAAAAACTATTTTTGTGTAATGAAAGAAACTGTCCTTCTAAGCCACTTCACTGAAAATTTTCAGTGGTTATTTGTAACTGCAATTTCTGTTGAAACAATGTAAGAAAATTCAATTCTCCTCCAACTCTGTTACTGAACGTACTTCTTTGAGACTGTTTCATAATTCAGAACCAGCAGAGCTGAGAATATAAAAAGCCAGACAGGCTGATGTTAGTTTGAGAGAGGAAGGCCTTGAAACCTTTCTGCTGCTGCCCAACAGATAGAAGGACGTTGAGGAATGGGCGCCAAACGTATGTAATAAAGGTATATTAGAATTACATTTATTTTCCTTAATAAAAACAGACTGTAGAAACATTCATAAATGGCAGAGTTGCCCAGTTTCATTTACTGGAAAGTTCTACAATATATTGACAGAGATTTATCTGATGTATCGGGCAAATCGTTCGTTTCACTGGGAAACGGTGCAACTACTTCAAGATGCTTCAAAGACGTTCAGGTTATACTTGAAAACAAGTGATAATCTTTCAGTCAACACAATGTAAGCAAATCCAGCAGCATATGGCTATCCCGAAGGCGCCTCTCACACCGGAATACTAGATATTTTTCCTGCTACAATGAGAGGTGATGTAGCTGTATAAATTAGATCTTGAGGAAGGTTTAACTCCTGATGGACCTCTAAGCACTGACTAATGGAAGAGCAAACCTGGCACGAAGTCTCTTCTGAATCTAACAATGAATATTATACATAAAACACAATACACAGAGGTGATAGAATTGCCCGGAACCTAAATTATTATTATCATGAATATTTCTATGGATTTCCAAGACTACAACTGGCACGCAAGAGCTCGTTTTGGAAAAAGTTGCACGGGTACCTAAATAGGTTTCCCCAATACCAAAGCTAATCAGTTTCCTGAAAGTCTTGGGGGAAACTAATAGCAAAGTTCCAAAGATGGAGAGCTGTACAGCAGCAGTGAAGCAGGACCTCACGCATTTTGAGGAAAGAGATAGCAGACCTGAACTGTAGTATATTTTGAGTGTTTGAGATACAACATGGGGGCTCTTTTTGTAAAGGTATAAATGGGAGTCAAGAGCAATAGCTCATCTGTGTCGTGTTCTTTCTAAAATGCGGTGCAAATTTGCTTGCATAGATTCTGAGAACAGAGAGTTTGGCTGTAGGGCAAGTGATGTGCCTTGCTGGTCACAAATGCTAGCCAGGCCTGCAGCTAGCACGGGCACCCTTCTCATGGTCCAAACTCTCTTACATCTTGGCCAGTTCTTTATCCATTCGGTTGTATGGCCTCCTCACCCTTTCTTCTGGCCTACTCTGCCTCACCGTTTCCCATCCTACCTCCTGCACTATCTTCTCAACTCACCTTCTCACTTCATACCACAGTCTCCTCACCTTCTCTAATCCCCTTCTTCCTCTTCTCCTACCTTCTTCATTTTCTCCCACCCCACTCTTTCCCCTGTTTCACCCACCACAGACCTTTAACCCTTCACCTTACTACCTGAACATATTTCAACCACAATCTTTCCATTTTTTTAACTTCACATTCAGTGCGCCTGTGTTGTTTCATGCAAGGTGGGTATTGACTGAGAATGAAACCAGAGGTACAGGGAATGGGGCTGGAGGAAATAGAATGAATTCCGTTCCCGAGGGATTCAGTTTCAGGTGGTTCTGTGGCATCCAGGAGGTGATAGCAGAAAGGCAGTCAGTGACTTGGGAAAGGATAGAAGGAGAAAGGTCAGGAGTAAGCAAGTAGATTTGGGTGTCTTTGTCATAAAGGTGGCCCTGAAGTCCCCATGATTAAATAAGATTTCCTAGAGAAGGGAGAACAGCAGGGTTCTAGGAGAGATCTTCGAGGAACTCCCAACAGAGAGTGTGAGAGAGAGAGAATGAGGTGGAGTTAGAGTTGGAGGAGCATCATGAATGCCATCTAGAAGAGAGTATGGACTTTGCAAGGAGAAGATCATGTGTTACTTTGGTGAGTGCAGGTTCTTTTGAGTATGTTGTGTTTGTGTGCCAATTAGCAGGGGGTCAAGAATGACGTTTTGAGTGAGATGTTGGACCAGGTGGTTGTAAACAACTCTTTCCAACGGTTTGGATGCTAACAGATGTAGGTTTATAAAGAATCATGAATATCTCCCATTTTCTTTCAGCCCTATCTCTTCCTTATAGGTGAGGAACATGGGGCTTCTTGCTTTATACAGAACCATGGTTATCTCCCATTTTCCCAGCCCTGTCCCTTTCTTATAGGTGAGGAACATGGGGCTCCTTGGTTTATCCAGAACCATGGTTCTCTCCCATTCTACCAGCACAGTCTCTTACTTATAGGCGAGGAACATGGGGCTTCTTGGTTTATCCAGAACAATGGTTCTCTCCCATTCTACCAGCCCTGTCTCTTCCTTATAGGTGAGGAACATGGGGCTTCTTGGTTTATAAAGAATCAAGGTTATCTCCCATTCTACCAGCGATGTCTCTTCCTTATAGGTGAGGAACATGGGGCTTCTTGGTTTATAAAGAATCAAGGTTATCTCCCATTCTACCAGCCCTGTCTCTTCCTTATAGGTGAGGAACATGGGGCTCCTTGGTTTATACAGAACCATGGTTCTCTCCCATTCTACCAGCAAAGACTCTTACTTATAGGCGAGGAACATGGGGCTTCTTGGTTTATCCAGAACCATGGTTCTCTCCCATTCTACCAGCCCTGTCTCTTCCTTATAGGTGAGGAACATGGGGCTCCTTGGTTTATACAGAACCATGGTTCTCTCCCATTCTACCAGCAAAGTCTCTTACTTATAGGCGAGGAACATGGGGCTTCTTGGTTTATCCAGAACCATGGTTCTCTCCCATTCTACCAGCCCTGTCTCTTCCTTATAGGTGAGGGACATGGGGCTTCTTGGTTTATACAGGATCATGGTTCTCTCCCATTCTACCAGCGATGTCTCTTCCTTATAGGTGAGGAACATGGGCTTCTTAGTTTATAAAGAATCAAGGTTATCTCCCATTCTTCCAGCCCTGTCTCTTCCTTATAGGTGAGGAACATAGGGCTTCTTGGTTTATACAGAACCATGGTTATCTCCCATTCTTCCAACCCCGTCTCTTCATTATAGGTGAGGAACATGGAGCTTCTTGGTTTATACAAAACCATGGTTCTCTCCCATTCTACCAGCCCTTTCTCTTCCTTATAGGTGAGGAATATGGGGCTTCTCGGTTTATACAGAATCATGGTTCTCTCCCATTCTACCAGCCCTGTCTCTTCCTTATAGGTGAGGAACATGGGCTTCTTGGGTGATAAAGAATCAAGGTTATCTCCCATTCTACCAGCCCTGTCTCTTCCTTATAGGTGAGGAACATGGGGCTTCTTGGTTTATACAGAACCATGGTTCTCTCCCATTCTAACAGCCCTGTCTCTTCCTTATAGGTGGGGAACATGGGGCTTCTTAGTTTATACAGAACCATGTTTATCTCCCATTCTACCAGACCTTCCTTATAGGTGAGGAACATGGGGCATCTTGGTTTCTACAGAACCATGGTTATCTCCCAGTCTACCAGCCCTTTCTCTTCCTTATAGGTGAGGGACATGGGGCTCCTTGGTTTCTACAGAACCATGGTTATCCCCCATTCTTCCAGCCCTGTCTCTTCCTTTTAGGTGAGGAACATGGGGCTTCTTGGTTTATACAGAACCATGGCTATCTCCCATTCCACCTTCCCTGTCTCTTCCTTATAGGAGAGAAACATGGGGCTTCTTGGTTTCTACAGAACCGTGGTTATCTCCCATTCCACCCTCCCTGTCTCTTCCTTATAGGTGAGGAATATGGGGCTTCTTGGTTTCTACAGAACCATGGTTATCTCCCATTCCACCCTCCCTGTCTCTTCCTTATAGGTGAGGAATATGGGGCTTCTTGGTTTCTACAGAACCATGGTTATCTCCCATTCCACCCTCCCTGTCTCTTCCTTATAGGTGAGGAATATGGGGCATCTTGGTTTCTACAGAACCATGGTTATCCCCCATTATTCCAGCCCTGTCTCTTCCTTATAGGTGAGGAACATGGGGCTTCTTGGTTTCTACAGAACCATGGTTATCTCCCATTCTACCAGCCCTGTCTCTTCGTTATAGGTGAGGAACATGGGGCTTCTTGGTTTCTACAGAACCATGGCTATCTCCCATTCTACCAGCCCTGTCTCTTCGTTATAGGTGAGGAACATGGGGCTTCTTGGTTTCTACAGAACCATGGTTATCTCTCCTCCCATTCTTCCAGCCCTGTCTCTTCCCAGAGTCCATTCTCTGCACTGCCAGAAGCGCTGTTATACTCCCTGGGAAGTCCAAAAACCCTGTGTATGACTGCCTCACTACTTTATCTGTACAGACCCCCCCAATGTCTGTAGCCCAGGGCAGTCACCCCTGCCTGCCCCCCCCCCAAGATAATTTCAGCCTACATTCACAACCAATTACCATTGCCTGTTGAACTTACTGTCATTCTTGGTCGGGGAACTGAGGTTCACTGTACGACACAATGGGCACAAAAAGAACCTGAACACAGGGGTGAAAGGGATTAATACAAAGAGCAGTGAAGTTTTTTTTTTTTTTTAATAACGCAAAACCGCAGGTTTCATCAGCCGAGGGAAACGGCAGGGGACGTCTAATTACTTTCAGTGGAGTTGTGCGCATGATGTCAGCATACATGAATTACAAAGTGATTTTAAAGGAAGAATAAGTTTGAAAAGGTTCTTAGAATCCATGCCGCTCGCTTCGCCTGTGTCCGTTTGTCCGGACTCATGATTATTCATCTTGCTGTCAAGTGTGTGCCAAGTTCTGGGTATTCAGCAAAAAAAAAAAATTTTTTTTTTTTTTTTTGAAAAGCAGCTCTTGGAATAAAAGAAAATAGACAATAGAAACCCTACAGTAGTTTGGGCAGAATTCCAGAGTGCAAATAAAAAAAAAGAAGAAAAAAAAAAAAAACTCTATCAATTTTACAGTTTCGGTTTAAAGGTGGAAATGGAGACAGAGTGTACATGGTGGATTTATATTGATCAGGTATGGGATCAGTTATCCGGAAACCTGTTATCCACATTACAGGGAGGCCATCTACCATAGACTGCATTATAAGCAAATAATTGTCATATTTAAAAATAATTCCCTTTTACTCTGTAATAATAAAACTGTACCTGTACTTGATCCCAACTAAGATATAATTACCCCTTATTGGGGGCAGAACAGCCCTATTGGGTTTATTTCATGGTTAAATGATTCCCTTTTCTCTGTAATAATAAAACAGTACCTGTACTTGATCCCAACTAAGATATAATTACCCCTTATTGGGGCAGAACAGCCCTATTGGGTTTATTTAATGGTTAAATGATTCCCTTTTCTCTGTAATAATAAAACAGTACCTGTACTTGATCCCAACTAAGATATAATTACCCCTTATTGGGGGCAGAACAGCCCTATTGGGTTTATTTAATGGTTAAATGATTCCCTTTTCTCTGTAATAATAAAACAGTACCTGTACTTGATCCCAACTAAGATATAATTACCCCTTATTGGGGCAGAACAGCCCTATTGGGTTTATTTAATGGTTAAATGATTCCCTTTTCTCTGTAATAATAAAACAGTACCTGTACTTGATCCCAACTAAGATATAATTACCCCTTATTGGGGGCAGAACAGCCCTATTGGGTTTATTTCATGGTTAAATGATTCCCTTTTCTCTGTAATAATAAAACAGTACCTGTAATTGTTGGGAACTTCATTATTTATCTTTAATAGTTTTTAAATTATTTGCCTTCTTCTTCTGACTCTTTGCAGCTTTCAAATGGGGGTCACTGACCCCGGCAGCCAAACCCTATTGCTCTGTGAGGCTCCAGTTTTACTGTTATTGTTACTTTTTATAACTCATCTTTCTATTCAGCCCCTCCCCTATTCATATATCAGTCACTCGCTAAAACCACTCCCTGGTTACTAAGGTAAACTGGACCATAGCAACCAAATAGCTTCTGAAATGCCAAACTGGAGAGCTGTTGAACAAAAAGTGAAATCATTAAAAAACTACCAATAATAAAAAATGAAGACCAATTGCAAATTGTCTCAGAATATTACTCTCTACATCATACTAAAAGCTAACTCAAAGGTGAACTCTAACTTTCAACCATTTGATAAATATAGTTGCTAAACACGTGGCATATACTGCAAAGTACAAGAGACAGAAGAGCTTACGATCGACAGTACAAGCAGTTATCTTGGGGCACAATAGGACAGGAGTGATGGTAATGTTAAGCCATACTCGCACCAATATAATCATACTAAATTATGTTCCGTATACATTTCGGAGCATGTGGGGGCTCAGATCTATGGTACCAAAGCGATTGGTTGTTTAGTCGGTCGGGCAGGTTAGAACATTCCGGTGGGATAAGGATAAAATCAGCGCATGTATCTGTGTATCTCCAATGCCCTCGGGAGCCCTACAATGGGAGTCGCTTTGGTACGATTGGTGCCTGTAACTATTTTATGTTCCGAACCTCCTCCCATTGGGTATTTATAGGGCTTTATCCGACAATTTCAGTTTTAGATCGCTGCATTTAAACCTATGACCGATATTCCAAAACGTTCATCGGGAGAAGGCTGGAATCTGAGTGTGTATGGGCGGCTCTAGTAAATCTGTGCCACCATTCCAAAAACAAAAAGGAATGAAAAGCCTGAGCATAAACAGAAGAGCATTAGAATAAATGGATTATTTAAAGTAATTGCACTTAAGAGCATTTTCCCCCATTTCCTTACTGTTATCTGGTGAAAGTGCGCAATGCTTGCTCCTCGCTAGGGATTCTGGGCACGGGGAGGGGACCCAGGCGCTGAGTGTTCTTTAGGGAATGTAGGGGGGAGTAAGTGCAGCCATAAACCAGCCAATTCCAACTCTTGGCCCGCAGGTAAAATGGTGGAATATTGGACATCCATAAGGCTGGACTGTGGGAGGGAAACGCCAGTGACCCAGTTCTGTAATTTTGGGTTCCAACTCTTGGCCCACAAACAAAATGGTGGAATATTGGACATCCATAAGGCTGGACTGTGGGAGGGAAACGCCAGTGACCCAGTTCTGTAATTTTGGGTTCCAACTCTTGGCCCACAAACAAAATAGTGGAATATTGGACATCCATAAGGCTGGACTGTGGGAGGGAAACGCCAGTGACCCAGTTCTGTAATTTTGGGTTCCAACTCTTGGCCCACAGGTAAAATGGTGGAATATTGGACATCCATAAGGCTGGACTGTGGGAGGGAAACGCCAGTGACCCAGTTCTGTAATTTTGGGTTCCAACTCTTGGCCCACAGGTAAAATGGTGGAATATTGGACATCCATAAGGCTGGACTGTGGGAGGGAAACGCCAGTGACCCAGTTCTGTAATTTTGGGTTCCAACTCTTGGCCCACAGACAAAATGGTGGAATATTGGACATCCATAAGGCTGGACTGTGGGAGGGAAACGCCAGTGACCCAGTTCTGTAATTTTGGGTTCCAACTCTTGGCCCACAGATAAAATGGTGGAATATTGGACATCCATAAGGCTGGACTGTGGGAAGGAAGCGCCAGTGACCCAGTTCTGTAACGGGACTGGTCCATTGCTCTTTTGTCTTTTATCAACCATATTTAGGTTTGAATTTTATTGCTATTCTGATCTTGGCCTTCCCCTATCCAACTTCCATTTTGATCTCCATGCAGTTGGCTAAAGCCGGCCATACACATTATCATTTTTCTTTCCCAAACGACCAATTTCAGTGCAATCTGACATCGGGCAGAAAATTGTTTGGGCAGGTTTGGAAAGTTTTGTCGTTAGCAATGAATTTTGCCCATTGTCCAATAGTTTGTAGGACCGAACGGGTCGTTTCCAAGCTTCAACCAGACGATATGGCTTGAAATGGTCATTGGACAAATTGGATCATTTCAGGATAAGTCTGGTCCTACGATAACTAAAAGATCTTAAAGCCCCACATTACCCACAATTCCATGTGGCAACAAAATACAAATACAAAATGAAGACTCGATGCAAGTCTACCACAGAAAACAAATTCCAGCAGAGTGGGATGAAAAAGTGGGGGGGGGTGAAATTATATATATTTATATAGGTAATCAGACAAGATCATCACTTCCTGCAGCTACTGCCATGGCAACCACTTCCTGCAGCTACTGCCATAGTAACCTGTATGTGGCAGAGTATCCAGGGGGTTGGGGAGCCCTAGAGCCACCTGGGTAACAGTGAGGTGGGAACTGGGGGGAACACTGAGGTAACTGGTCTTTCACAATCATAAAATAATTTGCCCCATTTTTCAGCAGCCTTTTTACCCGCAGGATAGGGCTGTGACATGGGGGCAAATGGAACATTCTGTGATGGATCAGAATTGTCCCTACTAGGTGGTAAAGTCCTGATTCGTGGAGATAAAAGGGTGGGGTAACTGAACATAATGGAGTAGGACCATGGTATTTTCAATTTTCTAATGAAAACTGCTACAGGTATGGGACCTGTTATCCAGAATGCTCAGACCTGGGGTTTCCAGGATAAGGGATCTTCCTGTAATTTGGATCTCCATGTAAAGAATTGAGCCCAGGGCGCCCTGCTCACTAGAAATACAAAACGAATAACACTGACTAAACGTGAATAATTCCAGTTAGGGTTGAGTTCCTGTCCTATTCTGTAAAACAACAAGGCACAGCTGCCATCTTACCCTTAGCAACTAACAGTGCCCCCAGTGGCCAGGGTATCTAAGAAGGACCAACAGGCCTGCAAAGTGAGCTTTACTCAACAAAAAATGTATTTTATCCTTTACTGGTCAATGAAGTCCTCTGTACCCCAACAATCTGCCCTATAATGAGCCATTGGTTCCCTGTGATTTACTTCTTTACATATCATTTATTACATTAAAGCTTTGTATTGTTTTTCTGCACTAAACCTCAAAGAACACTGTATATTTGTGTGAACCCCCCCCCCCCCCATCACTTCTTGTAAGGTGCAATGAATTAGTGGGAAAGTGCCGTACAGGGTGCTAGAGCCGCACTAGAACAAGCAGTCATAGTTATACACGACACATTTAAACATAAATGCACCCTGATTTCGGAATATATGGTCCTGGTCATCTTCTCTTCTTTCTACTGTACTAAAGGGAAGGGACCGGCTATTAGCACAGCTCACCGCAACTGTCGCCCCAGCCCTGACACTTTAATGTGGCCAGGCAGAGCCATCCTTAACAGCCATGAACTAAAATCACAATTTATAAAACATTTTACTGGATGGATACTGAAGTTTGGGCCTCCATTATGGCATGGGAGTCACCTGTACTACGTTCCGACAGGGGTTTGTAAGACTAATTCCTAGATCAGGCAGACATATGCTACTAATATATAGTAAAGGTATCAGACCCCTTATCCAGAAACCCATTATCTGGAAAGTTCTGAATTACAAAAAGGCCATCTCCCATAAATTCCATTTTAAACAAATAATTCACATTTTTAAAAATAATTCCCTTTTCTCTGTAATAATAAAACAGTACCTGTACTTGATCCCAACTAAGATATAATTACCCCTTATTGGGGCAGAACAGCCCTATTGGGTTTATTTCATGGTTAAATGATTCCCTTTTCTCTGTAATAATAAAACAGTACCTGTACTTGATCCCAACTAAGATATAATTACCCCTTATTGGGGCAGAACAGCCCTATTGGGTTTATTTCATGGTTAAATGATTCCCTTTTCTCTGTAATAATAAAACAGTACCTGTACTTGATCCCAACTAAGATATAATTACCCCTTATTGGGGCAGAACAGCCCTATTGGGTTTATTTCATGGTTAAATGATTCCCTTTTCTCTGTAATAATAAAACAGTACCTGTACTTGATCCCAACTAAGATATAATTACCCCTTATTGGGGGCAGAACAATCCTATTGGGTTTCATTTTTTTTAGTAGACTTAAGGTACGAGATCTGAATTACGGAAAGACCCCTTATCCGGAAAACCCCAGGTCCCAAGCATTCTGGATAATGGGTCCCATACCTGTATATCTGCCCCTGCTATAGGGGGCACACTGTAAGGATTAAGAGAACCCTAGACTATAGGTAGATACAATCAAGCCCAATATCTCATTGCAGATTGGCAGTGGGAAGAATAAGCCATGGAGCCCACAGAGCACTAACCCCCCGGCTCATACACGGCGAGTGGAAATAACACTCACCAAACGGCTCCAAACCTGCTCAGAAGAGAAGGAGGAATGCGGTTTTGGTCGTTACTATGGATCTCCGGGGAGCCCTACAAACCATTTTATCCTTTTACAGCGGTTAATAATGAACAGCACAGGCAATAAACACCGGTTTAGGAACCAATTTCGCTGCATCCCTAAAACCCCAGCATTCTGCAGCCTGAACCTGGGAATTCTAATCAAACGGAAATTATACAAAAATCCCCCACCCTTTTTGCTTTTCTATAGTTCACTATTTGCATAATTTTGCTTAAATTAAAAGTTTAAATATATTCAGGTCTAGTGGAACCGCATTAACCCAGTCGTATCCTATTGTCAGAGAGGGCCAATAGGGGCCGGGAATGGGGTTTAGGGAATGGGGTTTAGGGAATGGGGTTTAGGGAATGGGGTTTAGGGAATGGGACTTAGGGAATGGGACTTAGGGAATGGGGTTTAGGGAATGGGGTTTAGGGAATGGGGTTTAGGGAATGGGACTTAGGGAATGGGGTTTAGGGAATGGGGTTTAGGGAATGGGACTTAGGGAATGGGACTTAGGGAATGGGACTTAGGGAATGGGGTTTAGGGAATGGGGTTTAGGGAATGGGACTTAGGGAATGGGGTTTAGGGAATGGGGTTTAGGGAATGGGGTTTAGGGAATGGGGTTTAGGGAATGGGACTTAGGGAATGGGGGTTTAGGGAATGGGGTTTAGGGAATGGGACTTAGGGAATGGGGTTTAGGGAATGGGGTTTAGGGAATGGGGTTTAGGGAATGGGGGTTTAGGGAATGGGGGTTTAGGGAATGGGGTTTAGGGAATGGGACTTAGGGAATGGGGTTTAGGGAATGGGGGTTTAGGGAATGGGGTTTAGGGAATGGGACTTAGGGAATGGGGTTTAGGGAATGGGGGTTTAGGGAATGGGGTTTAGGGAATGGGGGTTTAGGGAATGGGGTTTAGGGAATGGGACTTAGGGAATGGGGTTTAGGGAATGGGGGTTTAGGGGATGGGGTTTAGGGGGGGGCGTATACAGTGCAAGGAATTCCGATCGAGTCAACGTAGAACTGAATCCTCCATAGGAACTGGCTCTAAAGGAAATACTTGGGTGGGTAAGTAATGAAATTAAAACAAAATAATATTTTAGGCAAAAAGGAAAACCTTCAGAGACCAGAGGAAGGAGGTTATGGTCTTTAATAGTAATGTGTGGGTCAGTCTGAAGCCCACGGGACCAATGGGTGGGCAGGTTCAGCCTCCAATCCACACAAAATTTGCTCCCCTTCTGCCTCTTTTTATAGGCACTGCCCCTTTGTGATGTCAGAGATGGGGCGGGGCAGGTGTGAGGCTATAAATAGAGGATAGAGCTTGGTAGAGGGTTGGGCTTGGGCTGGTTCTGGGTCAACTTTTTATCAACCTGCAAATCCCAGGTCTTTGAGACCTTAGTGTCAGTGCCTCTGGCCTCATCGGACAGTTTGGACAATGATGTCACCTCTCTGAAGAGTTACATAGTGCCATTGTGATTGGATTAGTGGAAGAGTATATATGCTGAGGACTTCCCATACCAGTCAGTTGAACTGAAGAAGCTGCTCGGATGAGTAGTGAAACGTCTTCAATGATTACCAAACAAGTCCAGTTGCTTTAAATTTATTTATACTAGATATACCATGACCTGGATGAATGAAAATCTTCATAGACATTTTGGACAATAAGGCTTTGATCAGCCCACTGTTCTTTATTGCTGTATCACAGTTTCTGATTTGCCCATGGTGAGTTCAGTCACCTTGCACTTGACTTGGTCTAGAGCAGTGATCCCCGACCAACAAGGTCGGACTGAGCCCAGCGGCCCAGACCCAACCCTTGCCGGTGCTCCCTCTGCCCAACTGTTCCTCCCCTGACACGTTAGATTTATGCACACTTGGGGAGGACGTCGGGTGGGGGGTTAGGGGGGCCCCTCTGGGGGGCAGGTTAGGGGATTGCACCAAATGATCAGTTCTTGTGCCCTGGACCTGCACCCACAAAGGTCACCCAAAAAGCACCATGCACTCTGTACTCCATATATTATATATACCAGTCGTGCATGTACCCCCAACTGAACCATTTTTGATCACCAGTTGGTCTGTAACCTAGAGAGCCCCTTTCAACCTCAATTTCTAGTGATAACGTAGTACCTTCTGCCATGAACTGTATGATAGCCCTTTCGCAGCGAGAATTCTAATGCCCACCTTTATCTTCTAATCTACACAGATTATGGCCTATATCTCCAGCCAACCTCTGTAAAACACAGATTACGATGCCTACCAGCCACCTTTTTGACTACAAGTCTACCTGTACCTTCTGTACCAGCCTGATCACTACAAGGACTGCAATAACTAAACTCTTGACTGAGATCCGATGAGCCCCATGACATCCAAGCCTACCAAATTGTTCTTCATTGTGACATTGTGTAAATATTTATGACTGTGACAAGGTAGTCATTCTCATACTTGGACCTTCATAGATCAGATGAGACAAACACCTTCTCACCTAAATACCTTATGCGCTAATGGTGTTCAGCTCCTTTGAAAAGCTCCCCATTCTGTTTGAAGAGGTTTATAATTGCTGGAATCACACTGGGTAGACGTTCTCTTTAGTTATCTCTGGTTTTATTCAGGAAGAGAAAAGTTAAAATTTCCATGGAACACCTTCGAGCTACAGTAAAAGTCGACGGTAGAGTGTATTAATATTACAGAACATTCAGCCGTGATTAAATGGATCAGTAGAGTGAAATGATTTCATACATTAATGGCGCCCAACCTGTAGCATGGGGCTTAAACCTAAATTCCTTCAGTCTAGACCAGTGATTCTCAACCTGTGGGTTGGGACCCCTTTGGGGGTCTAACAACCCTTTCACAGGGGTCGCCCAAGATGATCGCAAAACACATATTTCCGATGGTCTTCCGATGGAGACACGGCTCCTTTATGGTTGGGGGTCACCACAAAGGGGTCGCGGCATTAGGAAGGTTGAGAACTACTGGTCTAGACTGATCTAACCCTAACTGAAAAAAAAAGAAGATAGAAACTCAGTTGACATATATTCATATTCCTTCAGTTCAACCAAGATTACTTAAGAAATCTTTTTATATGTAAAAGATTAATGCAATCCTACAGTAGGGTTGCCACCCATTTTGACCAAGACAGAAGGGCTGTCCAGGTCAAAACTCCCTGCCTGGTTTTCCAAATTCGGGCAGGACTCTTTTAGACTGGTGTCAATCTATCACAACAATCTACCACCCCTGACAGTCCACAACATCTTCTGTCCCACCCCCATGAAGTCACCAACCCTTCCCTGCAGAAGATGGAAGGTGGCAACTCTATCCTACAGCAAACTGGGCACCAATGTCCCTGTTGAATCGGTGGTTGAATGGCATCTCATGGTTGTATGGCCTTGCAAAGATGGTATAAGTGGTCAGGCCAATAAAACCAACACTAGAGAACATGAAGGCTCTTTAAATTAGTTGGACTATCTTCAGATACAGTACAAGGCCATCCATGAGAGCCTTAAAACCAATGCACTCACTGGTGACAAAGCTATGGCCTCTAACGGCAGCCATTCTAGAGAATTTCAGCACTTCAACAATATCAAATAGCAATATTAACAGCTGCAAAAGATCCAGAAGGAGAAGCTCTTGGAATGTAAGAGAGTAAAAATGATATACGGTTGGAGGCACGGCCTTCAGAGAAGAGAACCGAGACACAGTCGGTTGGTTATAGGAAGCAGAGCCAAAGGGTAGGAATTTAGGAAACACAAGGAAAAAGTAGGGACGTTAGACACAAGTGGAGCTGGTAAATTAGTGTTGGAGTTATCATGGCAGGTTCAGAAGCCTTTATTTGAAATATAATCTCATAAATCCTGGGCAAGAATAGTGGTACAAAACAGAGAGGGTCTGGGAATGGGCAGTGAGCAACCTATGGGGAACATAGTGAGGTTTCACAGTACTGTAAAGGGGATATAAAGGAAAAGAAAAGGTTCTTCCTAAGGTTAAGAACAGAGAAATAAGGGCTGAATATGTTCAGAATGCGTTTATCTCCAAGTTCTGGATATATAGACATGGGCATTTGCTCCGGGAGCTTGGGTACCGTATGTGCCACTAATCTAAAACAGAAAACTCTCCTGGACGAGGATCACATGTAGGAGAAAGCTGGGGTGCTCATTTGGAACAGAGATTTGCATGGGGAAACATTTTCCTCGTTTTCATTTTGTGCCAAGAGCCTCTTGTGCCGCACAATGTAGCACTTTAATGTAAGTGAGAAGCTAATGCCGAGTTCCATGGAAGCCCACGCAGTATCCACAAGCAATGGCTCCCCGGAGTACGCAAGTGGATTAGTCCTGACCAAAACTAATAACTGGGAACGGCCGCATAGAGAAAAGGCTGCTCTGCAAAGGTTCCTTATGGGGCTGCAATAGACGGACGACGCATTAAACCGGTACCAGCAGGAGCAGATTGGATATCAAATAACGAAGAACTTCAGTTCAAGTGGACCTAGAGATTTGCCATGAAGAATGCAACGATCCCACCAACACCTTTTGATGTTTGGAGACAAAGCAACATCTGTTCCAACAACTTTGGATTCAGCAAGAAAGTTGTAGCATGAATGTTTCCCTACACGTAGATACACTGGGCTAAAGAAGACCGACTGTGGGTCTATCAAGTTCTACCCTTTAATGTGTCACCCGGTGTTTATTCTGTAATCTTAATCGAAAAGTCTCTTAATAAAGCACAAGCTGAAATATTAGAATGGAGGATGAAGCCAAAAGAGAGATATTAATTGATCCAATGCACATCCAAGTTATGCTTTATTCCTGCCAGGCAAAATTATATTGCTGTTCCATCAACTCTACGGGAAGCACCATAAAGGAGAAGGAAAGGCATTTGGCATTTACTGCCAATAGATTAGCCACATTGGTGCAAGTGAGAACACTATATTTATTCTGCAGAAAGCTTTACTATACCCGAGTAACAGCTGCCATTTTAGCTTGGTCTCAGTAGCTTCCTGCTGCAGCTCTGGCAGTTGAGAGGGGGAGAGGAGGAAGAGCAAACTGAGCAGACTTGTGCGAGGGGGAGCAGGAGAAGGGAGGGGGAGAGGAGGGAGAGCAAACTGGGCAGACTGTGCGAGGGGGAGCAGGAGCAGGGAGGGGGAGAGGAGGGAGAGCAAACTGAGCAGACTGTGCGAGGGGGAGCAGGAGCAGGGAGGGGGAGAGGAGGAAGAGCAAACTGAGCAGACTGTGCGAGGGGAGCAGGAGAAGGGAGGGGGAGAGGAGGGAGAGCAAACTGGGCAGACTGTGCGAGGGGGAGCAGGAGAAGGGAGGGGGAGAGGAGGGAGAGCAAACTGGGCAGACTGTGCGAGGGGAGCAGGAGAAGGGAGGGGGAGAGGAGGGAGAGCAAACTGAGCAGACTGTGCGAGGGGGAGCAGGAGCAGGGAGGGGGAGAGGAGGAAGAGCAAACTGAGCAGACTGTGCGAGGGGGAGCAGGAGAAGGGAGGGGGAGAGGAGGGAGAGCAAACTGGGCAGACTGTGCGAGGGGGAGCAGGAGAAGGGAGGGGGAGAGGAGGGAGAGCAAACTGGGCAGACTGTGTGAGGGGGAGCAGGAACAGGGAGGGGGAGAGGAGGGAGAGCAAACTGAGCAGACTTGTGCGAGGGGGAGCAGGAGAAGGGAGGGGGAGAGGAGGGAGAGCAAACTGGGCAGACTGTGCGAGGGGGAGCAGGAGAAGGGAGGGGAGAGGAGGGAGAGCAAACTGGGCAGACTGTGCGAGGGGGAGCAGGAGCAGGGAGGGGGAGAGGAGGGAGAGCAAACTGAGCAGACTGTGCGAGGGGGAGCAGGAGCAGGGAGGGGGAGAGGAGGAAGAGCAAACTGAGCAGACTGTGCAAGGGGGAGCAGGAGAAGGGAGGGGGAGAGGAGGGAGAGCAAACTGGGCAGACTGTGCGAGGGGGAGCAGGAGAAGGGAGGGGGAGAGGAGGGAGAGCAAACTGGGCAGACTGTGCGAGGGGGAGCAGGAAAAGGGAGGGGGAGAGGAGGGAGAGCAAACTGAGCAGACTTGTGCGAGGGGGAGCAGGAGAAGGGAGGGGGAGAGGAGGGAGAGCAAACTGGGCAGACTGTGCGAGGGGGAGCAGGAGAAGGGAGGGGGAGAGGAGGGAGAGCAAACTGAGCAGACTTGTGCGAGGGGGAGCAGGAGAAGGGAGGGGGAGAGGAGGGAGAGCAAACTGGGCAGACTGTGCGAGGGGGAGCAGGAGAAGGGAGGGGGAGAGCAGGGAGAGCAAACTGGGCAGACTGTGCGAGGGGGAGCAGGAACAGGGAGGGGGAGAGGAGGGAGAGCAAACTGGGCAGACTTGTGTGAGAGGTAGCAGGAGAAGGGAGGGGGAGAGGAGGGAGAGCAAACTGAGCAGACTTGTGTGAGAGGGAGCAGGAGAAGAGAGGGGGAGAGGAGGGAGACCAAACTGGGCAGACTTGTGGGAGGGGGAGCAGGAGAAGGGAGGGGGAGAGAGAAGCAAACTGAGCAGACTCGTGCCCGTGCCCTGAAGGATTTTTCTGAGAGCAGGAAGTCTGACACAGAAGAACATGTGACACAAAGGAAGACAAGAAATCCTGTGTTTCTTTTGATAGAGGACTCAGAGCAGTGTTTCTGTGAGTGCTTATGGCTGTATTTCCATAGACCTTTCTGATAAAGCTACTGAGTTTGTACCTTTCCTTCCCCTTTAAAGCGACACGCTCTGTGGGACACTGCTGCCACATTCCCCTTTCGTTGCTTTAGTTCTGACTGACAATGACTCCATTTCCTCCACTGATCTAATTTCATTTTATTTTCATTACTCAACAATGCTGTAGGCATTACAAAGCAATACTTGAACTCTTAATCCCCATAGTTCCATGTGTCCTTCCTTCCTATTCTGTATGATTCGGAAGTAGAGAATTCATTACCACTTTGGGTTTCTAGCACTTGGTTTTTCTAGCATCCCCGCCTCCCATCCCCTAATATGCACCTCATCATTACCTATCCAGGGCTCAGAGCAGAGAGCAGAAGACCCAGGGGCACGGGTTATTCATAGATGAGCACTGTTGTGCCCCTTAGTGCTAAAGCACCTGGCCCCCGGGTTCAGAAAATGACCCCTACTATCTAATCTTCTGTGACAGTCAATGACTGACTTGTAAGGACTGTTTCCCAGCCCTCTTAAAGAAGAAGGAAGGAGGGGGGAAAAGCAGAGTGGGGAGGGGGAAAGAGCGGAGAGGGGAGGGGGAGAGAGGAGAGTGGGGTGGGGAATAGAGCAGAGAGGGGTGGGGAAGACAGGAGAGTGGGGTGGGGAATAGAGCAGAGAGGGGAGGGGAAGAGAGGAGAGTGGGGAGGGGAGAAAGCAGAGAGGGGAGGAGGAGAGAGGGGAGGGGAAAAGAGTGGAGAGGGGAGGGGGAGAGAGGAGAGTGGGGTGGGGAATAGAGCAGAGAGGGGAGGGGAAGAGAGGAGAGTGGGGAGGGGAGAAAGCAGAGAGGGGAGGAGGAGAGAGGAGAGTGGGGAGGGGGAAAGAGTGGAGAGGGGAGGGGGAGAAAGGAGAGTGGGGTGGGGAATAGAGCAGAGAGGGGTGGGGAAGAGAGGAGAGTGGGGAGGGGAATAGAGCAGAGAGGGGAAGGGAAGTGAGGAGAGTGGGGAGGGGAGAAAGCAGAGAGGGGAGGAGGAGAGAGGAGAGTGGGGTGGGGGAAAGAGTGGAGAGGGGAGGGGGAGAGAGGAGAGTGGGGAGGGGAATAGAGCAGAGAGGGGAAGGGAAGTGAGGAGAGTGGGGAGGGGAGGGGAGAAAGCAGAGAGGAGAGGAGGAGAGAGGGGTGGGGGAAAGAGTGGAGAGGGGAAGGGAAGTGAGGAGAGTGGGGAGGGGTAGAATATTACTACAACATTTTAATATTACTTTCCTACAAAATAAGATATTTTTCAAATCAGATCTTAGTGATGTCATAAGTAAAAATTGGTGCTTGGTGATGTCACTCGTATCACATGACTCACTGAAATGCCTCTATTATTAGCAATAATGAGCACCCCTTTATACGATAATAGAAGTTATCTCCGATACAAATGACCTGTACAAGAACTCATTTGTGCTTTCACATGGTCACGGGCTCAATGGCAAATATTTCAGAATAAAGGCACATTATCCCCAATATAAACGATGGGATTGAGTTTCATTATTTACTAATAAAGCGCGACTTTTGATCATCGTCCCAACGCATAGAGAGAAAGCCCCAGTTCCTTATTGGCTGAGAGCTGATGGAACGAGCCTTCCCTGGCCATTAACGCTCAAATCACTGTCATTTCTCAGAAGTGCATCTGACACTCACACTCCAACCGACTGTCCCTACCTCTCCTCTTATAGCGGGAAATCACTCTCAGCCTCGGCTTATAGGCAGCAGCCGCTAAAGCCCGACATGAAAGTCACTCCCCATGGTTCCCAGCACACTGGGTCTGTGACAATTACATTCTGTGGGTTTCCAGCGCGGAGTCTCAGATACATGTAAGATGGCACTCAGACTGCTTCCTCTGGCACCGCCATAATGAGCCGAGACTTAACCAATGTCTCCCACTTCCCATCACTGCAAAGTGCTCATTAAACATGAGGGATGGGAAAGGTGGCCACAGCATACTATACACCAGAACATTCCTTCTCTGTATATTTGTATTTATACATATGGGTAGGGGGTGCCATAGTGTTTCCCTTAGACAGTACAGTATGGGGGTACAGCTTATTGTGTGCCCAGAACATTCCTTCTCTGTATATTTGTATTTATACATATGGGTAGGGGGTGCCATAGTGTTTCCGTTAGACAGTACAGTATGGGGGTACAGCTTATTGTGTGCCCAGAACATTCCTTCTCTGTATATTTGTATTTATACATATGGGTAGGGGGTGCCATAGTGTTTCCCTTAGACAGTACAGTATGGGGGTACAGCTTATTGTGTGCCCAGAACATTCCTTCTCTGTATATTTGTATTTATACATATGGGTAGGAGGTGCCATAGTGTTTCCCTTAGACAGTACAGTATGGGGGTACAGCTTATTGTGTGCCCAGAACATTCCTTCTCTGTATATTTGTATTTATACATATGGGTAGGGGGTGCCATAGTGTTTCCCTTAGACAGTACAGTATGGGGGTACAGCTTATTGTGTGCCCAGAACATTCCTTCTCTGTATATTTGTATTTATACATATGGGTAGGGGGTGCCATAGTGTTTCCCTTAGACAGTACAGTATGGGGGTACAGCTTATTGTGTGCCCAGAACATTCCCTCTCTGTATATTTGTATTTATACATATGGGTAGGGGGTGCCATAGTGTTTCCCTTAGACAGTACAGTATGGGGGTACAGCTTATTGTGTGCCCAGAACATTCCTTCTCTGTATATTTGTATTTATACATATGGGTAGGGGGTGCCATAGTGTTTCCCTTAGACAGTACAGTATGGGGGTACAGCTTATTGTGTGCCCAGAACATTCCTTCTCTGTATATTTGTATTTATACATATGGGTAGGAGGTGCCATAGTGTTTCCGTTAGACAGTACAGTATGGGGGTACAGCTTATTGTGTGCCCAGAACATTCCTTCTCTGTATATTTGTATTTATACATATGGGTAGGGGGTGCCATAGTGTTTCCCTTAGACAGTACAGTATGGGGGTACAGCTTATTGTGTGCCCAGAACATTCCTTCTCTGTATATTTGTATTTATACATATGGGTAGGGGGTGCCATAGTGTTTCCCTTAGACAGTACAGTATGGGGGTACAGCTTATTGTGTGCCCAGAACATTCCTTCTCTGTATATTTGTATCTAGCTGTGAACTCTGCTGGAGAAACATGTTTTTTTCTCCTAACCTCCTGTCCTGAGCTCAGTTTAACCATTACAGGGCACAATCCAAGCAGAACTTTATATCTAAGTAAGTTCTGCCTGTGTAAGCCTGCATTGCATGAATTTCACAGCGCACATGTGACAGAGGGAAAATGGCGGTGACAGAAATATTCCCATACACTGAGTGACTGACCCAGATACCAGAAGCCATAAAAACCCGCCAGATTCACTTACGTATTCACCCCCCGCTCTGTCGCTGCAGGATTATTTAGCCACGGAACAAACAGAACAATGACTTTATCCTCTCGCCCCAACCTGGTTATTGTCTCTTCTCCTTCCATCTCCGTTCCTATCATTATTGCTCATTGGAAATAGTAAAATCTCAATGGAATGTTATCAAAAAAATTCTAATGTGTACCTTGTGTTCTGTCCCAGGGAGGCAGATAGGGGAGGGGGGGCAGAATGACTGCTCCGGGATTGGCCGGCAGATAGGAAGAGCTGTAATGAGGCTTTTTCATTCTTTTAATTTTAATTGGACTGAAGCCGCCGGGGCTATTGTGGCCACAAACTGCTGATAAAGTTTTAAAGCACCAGAGCCGCTCGGCCATTTAATCCCTCGGCTTCTTTCTACTTCAGCTAGGAAAGTGATTCAAGGGGAAGTTAACATTGTGGTTAACTTTTAATATGATGTAAAAAAGGGGTCACTGACCCCGGCAGCCAAACCCTATTGCTCTGTGAGGCTCCAGTTTTATTGTTATTGTTACTTTTTTAGTCCTTATCTTTCTATTTAGGCCCTTCTTGTTTAGTATTCCTGTTACTCTTTCAACCACTGCCTGGTTGCTAGGTTATATTGGACCCTAGCAACCAGATAGCTGCTGAAAACCCAAATGGCAAAGCTGCTGAACAAAAATTGCAATAATAAAAAAGAAGACCAATTGCAAATCGTCTCAGAATAGCACGCTCTACATTATACTACATTTAAAGGTGAACTGTCTCTTTAAGCGGCAGTGAAGGGACTCCCTTGTTTGTTTTTGGCTCGTGGGTGTCACCTTAAATTCCAGCTATGGGGACCCCCCCTTCTGGCTTCAGGAAAGGGAATTCTGGGAAATGTCTGTCCTACATCCAAGTGTACGGGGGCGGAGCTGTGAGAGCAAAAATTTCTGTGAATAATGTACCCCCTATTGTAACATATAAGGATATTATGTGTCACCAAGTAGGTAAATGACTATATATATATATAAATAGGGCACGGAACTACGAATTGACTTCTGTTATGGACTCCTATTAGGTGACTTCTTTTAATTATAATAGACTATTCAGTGAGTCATGTGACAGAAATGACATCACTAAGCTCCGATTATAACTGATGACATCACTAGGCACTGTTTATAAGGATATAATTTTCCAGACATTCATGGCTCTTGAGTATTAGTATATATATCTTTAAAGCATGTTACAGCTCTGACATACCTCCCACCATTGCACTATGTGGCCAAGCCCAAGCATTAGAAAGTGCACGGTTTACGTCAGACTGCACTGGATTCTATGAAGCTATGTATTCATTTACAACAGAGACAATTCACCTGTTTAATTACAAACCTTTATTAAATGCAATGATGCAACTGAACAACTTGGGGAGAGGGAGACTGGCGGCTCGGGGGGGCACCCTGGACCCCCTGCTTGTGGGGGCTACCCATAAATACAGATGTACGGCTGATACCTCACCCCTTCCGTCCTTTCCAGTAACTAATTACTTACGCGGGGAAGGGTTTATTAGTAACCAGCAGAGCGGATACAGGCCGCAGGCAATACCAGCATGCACTGGGGCTGATCTAATCATTCATACAGTGTGTGTGTATGGGGCAGGAACAATGTATTTAATAGAGACTCTAACAGTCCCCTTTATATGGGAATATACAGCTTATAATGGAGTCTATGGGAGATGGCCTTTACATAATTTGGAACTTTCTGGTTAATAGGTTTCTGGATAGCGGATCCTATACCTGTATTAGTAGGCGGGGAAATGATGTGGGGTTGTGACATCATGGGGGCGGGGCTAGGACACGGCATATTACTAAGTCCTGCCTGGTTTTCATAATTTGGGAAACCAGGCAGGAGGTTTTGACCCGGGCAGCCCTACCGAAAACCGGGCTCTCCGGGTCAAAACCGGACAGTTAGCACCCCTATATGTAAGTGGGGTCCCACTGATCAACCACAAATCAATTCAAAAGATCTGAATATAAAAAGCACAAAATAATTAAAAATTGGAACAAAAATGAAAATATCAAATTTTTTGTTTTCAGAAGAATTTTCCTGCTCTTGAAAACAAAAAAAACCCGGAAACCTCTAAAACTACAAATTAAATAAGGATTGTTAGATGTGCCTGTGATACCTCCCATTGGCTTCTACATAGCCTCAATGGCTTTCAGATGGCGTATTTTTACGTTTTTATTTTTCATGGTTTTGACATGAAAATAAATGCAAAAAAAATGGCATTATTGACACAAAAAAAAAGGTTTTAGTGTTAAAAAATATAAATTGCCAAAAAAAATAAATAAATACAACCATTATTAAATCTAATCTCACACAACCCCTCAGTGACTGCTAATATCCTTATCATTTACAGTAGGGGGTACATTATCCCTTATAATACATGAGTGATACTCAGAGTTCCCTGTATAACTCAGCCTGCAGCCTTGTGCCTTTATATGGGGGGCACAGAACCCCTCAGTGACTGCTAATATCCTTATCATTTACAGTAGGGGGTACAGTATCCCTTATAATACATGAGTGATACTCAGAGTTCCCTGTATAACTCAGCCTGCAGCCTTGTGCCTTTATATGGGGGGCACAGAACCCCTCAGTGACTGCTAATATCCTTATCATTTACAGTAGGGGGTACATTATCCCTTATAATACATGAGTGATACTCAGAGTTCCCTGTATAACTCAGCCTGCAGCCTTGTGCCTTTATATGGGCACAGAACCCCTCAGTGACTGCTAATATCCTTATCATTTACAGTAGGGGGTACATTATCCCTTATAATACATGAGTGATACTCAGAGTTCCCTGTATAACTCAGCCTGCAGCCTTGTGCCTTTATATGGGGGGCACAGAACCCCTCAGTGACTGCTAATATCCTTATCATTTACAGTAGGGGGTACATTATCCCGTATAATACATGAGTGATACTCAGAGTTCCCTGTATAACTCAGCCTGCAGCCTTGTGCCTTTATATGGGCACAGAACCCCTCAGTGACTGCTAATATCCTTATCATTTACAGTAGGGGGTACATTATCCCTTATAATACATGAGTGATACTCAGAGTTCCCTGTATAACTCAGCCTGCAGCCTTGTGCCTTTATATGGGCACAGAACCCCTCAGTGACTGCTAATATCCTTATCATTTACAGTAGGGGGTACAGTATCCCTTATAATACATGAGTGATACTCAGAGTTCCCTGTATAACTCAGCCTGCCTTTATATATTCCTCTATACATTTAAATGGGAAAACCCTGGTAAAGATTTACGAAATGTGTTTCTTTAAACATTGGGCAAATTTCTACAAATTTGCCCCGTGGGCTACTGCCCTCAGAATGAGGGGAAAAAACAATCTGTAGAAACTTGCTGAGCACTATAATTCTTTTTATACGCACAAACGTTGGGACAGTGGGTTCTGTACCAACAGAGCCGGTTAGGAATATAGAATATGAGAAACATTTGTAACTAATTTACCCATTTTACTGAATCCCCCCATAAAGTGACATTATATAGTAAGGATCTAGCCAAGGAGCTATTAGCCGCGCTGCCCCGCTGCCGGCTCCTCTTACTGTAATGTAACAAAAGCATTTTATAGCCCTCAGGGAATCTGATTTATGGTGAAATTGTCTTTTTGTTACAGACAAGCGTTCGCTAAACCCGGCATTGTTCCTATTGGCTCTGGGAGGAAACCATTCGCCATTCGCTCGTGTCTGATCCTGCCCTGCCTACAGGTTGGGAATGGAACAGGTAGAGAGATCTGACTCTGCTCCGATCCCTTAGAAACAATCTAACTCCAACACTGTGTGCTGGGAACTGGGAGCACTGGGAGCACTGGGGCATTGGGAGCAGATAAAGGGCAAGTAAACCCTATAAACGGTCCGGAGGTTACAGTTGGCGGCAGGACAACCATGGGTTTTTTTTTTTTTTTTTATCAAACTGATGAATCAAAAAGAAATGAATCAATGTGCCTCTAAGATTTGAAAACCAGAAAAACAATGAAAACCCAGTTTAACGAACGCCGCACGAGTTGCCTAATTATATTTTTTAAAGCCTGAAAATCCCAACTGCTTTCAATTAGAGTCAATTTTTCAACTGTTACAAAAAAAAAAAAAAGCGCAACATCAAATTGATTCCTGCGGCGGTCGCTATTAACTGTTTTATTGCGGCAGCTCCCACGGGCGAATTGGTGAATGAAAACTAACGGGGAGGTTCACCTTGTTATAGAATGGTCAGTTCTAAAGAACTTTTCAATTGGTCTTCATTATTTATTTCTCAAACTTTTTGAATTATTTGCCTTTTTCTTCTGACTCTTTGTAGCTTTCAAATGGGGGTCACTGACCCCGGCAGCCAAACCCTATTGCTCTATGATTTAAGAATTTCTTAAGATGATCCAGTCAGGGAAACAATGTGCAATGTGAAATTTAATTCACATTTATCTCTAAATGACCCTGTTACACAGAAAATAATTCCCTCTGCCATTTAATCTTTTATTCTTCAACCAACAAATGTATTTGTAGCTGTAATATTGGTGTGTAGGCGCCATCTCAGTGCCTTGTGCCTGAGTCTGAGCTTTCAGCCAGCGCTACTCATTAGAACTGCTTTCAGCTAACCTATTGTTTCTCCTACTCCCATGTAACTGGAGGAGTCCCAAGCCGGACTTGGATTTCTTACTATTGAGTGCTATTCGGATACCTACTGGGAGCTGCTATCTTGCTCCCTTCCCATTGTTCTGCTGATCGGCTGCTGGGGGGGAGGGGGGGGATATCACTCCAACTTGCAGCGCAGCAGTAAAGTGTGCCTGAGTCTGAGCTTTCAGCCAGCGCTACACATTAGAACTGCTTTCAGCTAACCTATTGTTTCTCCTACTCCCATGTAACTGGAGGAGTCCCAAGCCGGACTTGGATTTCTTACTATTGAGTGCTATTCTGATACCTACTGGGAGCTGCTATCTTGCTCCCTTCCCATTGTTCTGCTGATCGGCTGCTGGGGGGGAGGGGGGGGATATCACTCCAACTTGCAGCGCAGCAGTAAAGTGTGCCTGAGTCTGAGCTTTCAGCCAGCGCTACACATTAGAACTGCTTTCAGCTAACCTATTGTTTCTCCTACTCCCATGTAACTGGAGGAGTCCCCAGCCGGACTTGGATTTCTTACTATTGAGTGCTATTCTGATACCTACTGGGAGCTGCTATCTTGCTCCCTTCCCATTGTTCTGCTGATCGGCTGCTGGGGGTGAGGGGGGGGGGGGGTATCACTCCAACTTGCAGCGCAGCAGTAAAGTGAGACTGAAGTTTATCAGAGCACAGGTCACATGGCTGTGGCACCCTGGGAAATGAAGAATATGGCTAGCCCCATGGGAAAACAGATTACAATGCAGGATTCTGCTCGAGAAGCTCTGTTATCTGATGGGTTTGTAACAAACAGGTTATTCCTTTTAACTTTTTTCTCCTTTTTAGAAATTAGGTTGGCCACAACACATAAATATATAAATACAACGAAAAATAATTCCGAACAATATTCAGAAAGAATAACAACCGAATTACTATCGAACTGCGACAGAATCTGCTGCCCCCAAACCAAATTATCACCATAGAAAACAGGATTTTGTTTAAGGAATAGCAGAAATCCGCAGGAATAGATTAGTTATAAGTATAATAAAGAGATATAAATATTAAGAAAAAACACCACGGAGAAATCAATTACATCCATTTTACATTCAATCAAACACATCTCAAATTTAGGGGCAGATATTAAAATGTGAATTTAGAGCTTTATACACAAAAACTCCCGTTCTATTCGTTCCTATGGGATTGGTAAAAGCGTATTTATGAGTAGGTGAAAGTTAGAGTTCAGTCCTTGATGAATACGCTGCTAAACATTCCATAGGAATGAATGGAACGTGGGGGAGTTCTTATGTATTAAGCTCTAAACTAAATAAATCTGCCCCTTAGAATAAACATTTGTTGATTTTCAGGGGTCGGAAGCTACTGGGGAACAAACGATTTTACTGCTGAACTTTCTTTTTGAAGAAAATGATAAAGACGTTTCATTCAGGTTCATGAATAAAATTGCGTCGCTCTTAGAATAAATGGTTTATCGGAACAAATCCACAGTTATTGTTTAGATTCTGATTTAGAGATTTTTAACCCCAACAGGAAGTTTGTGTGTAATTTCTGAAGCTCATTTTCCATATCTGTGTTGGAATTATGCTTTATAGATGGTAAAAGAAATCATTAGGAATCTGCTTAGTGTTACATAAAGGTACAACTAAGATATAATTACCCCTTATTGGGGGCAGAACAGTCCTATTGGGTTTATTTCATGGTTAAATGATTCCCTTTTCTCTGTAATAATAAAACAGTACCTGTACTTGATCCCAACTAAGATATAATTACCCCTTATTGGGGGGCAGAACAGCCCTATTGGGTTTATTTAATGGTTAAATGATTCCCTTTTCTCTGTAATAATAAAACAGTACCTGTACTTGATCCCAACTAAGATATAATTACCCCTTATTGGGGGCAGAACAGCCCTATTGGGTTTATTTAATGGTTAAATGATTCCCTTTTCTCTGTAATAATAAAACAGTACCTGTACTTGATCCCAACTAAGATATAATTACCCCTTATTGGGGGCAGAACAGCCCTATTGGGTTTATTTCATGGTTAAATGATTCCCTTTTCTCTGTAATAATAAAACAGTACCTGTACTTGATCCCAACTAAGATATAATTACCCCTTATTGGGGGCAGAACAGCCCTATTGGGTTTATTTAATGGTTAAATGATTCCCTTTTCTCTGTAATAATAAAACAGTACCTGTACTTGATCCCAACTAAGATATAATTACCCCTTATTGGGGCAGAAAAGCCCTATTGGGTTTAATTAATGTTTAAATGATCTAAGACTCTCTCTGAGTTTGGGATATTTTATTAATGGGGTAGATTTGCCCTTAAATCTGGGGGGCGGTACCCTATTAACTCTGGCCCTTTATGACCTCCATTATCAACAAATTGAGAATTCACAGCCAATAGAAACCAGCGCATACTCTCAATCGCTATTAATGTTTATTTACATTATTTAATTTCTTTTCATAATAAGGACACGCAAGTTGAACAGGTAAATATAATAATTATTAGAGCAATACATAGTATAGGCCCCTCTGTTTATTCCCAGAATCCTTGTGGAAGATCAAGGCTTTTATTTCCTATACTCACGGGGCATGAATTTATATTCTACAGTACAAGTTGCTGGAAATGTAGTTGGTCGGGGATGGAGGCGGGGCAGGCAGTGTATGATTGACAGCTCACATTTTTAACTACATTTATGGATGATTTTATAAAAAATTTTCATGTTTAATTTCTAAAGGACTTTTTATTATACAGCTTTTTATGTCTGAGTGACAGTTCCCCTTTAAATGAAAATGCCCCAAACTAGTAAATTCCCAAATGTTCCGCTTTGGGTGCAGCGTATATTTTGACAAAATATGACTGATCTATTTTGGTTTGATTACGTTGAATAAAAACGTGGAGGCAGATTTATCACGACTTTGTGTAGTTTTAGGGGTTTCTTCTGCCGCAACTTCTTCCACGACTAAACGAGAAAAGTGCAAACGTTCCCTTAGATCGCAACAAAATAAAGCCGCAGATGCCAAAACACGAAAACCTTGAATAAGAGCAATAAAATAGTAATACCTCGAAGTAAAAAGGACCACAAAAAGATCAGGACAGTTTCCATTGGCTGCTACGTGACCTTGATAAAGGCGCATTTTTATATTCACGGTTTTGCCTGCTGCTCATCCCTATGGCTGCTGATGCCCAGGGGAGTGTAATAAAAGGTCTAAAGAGCGAAGGGTCTAGTAACCCATAGTAACCAATCTGAAGTGTGTTTTCAAGCAGCTGACCAGTATTTGCTACCTGCCGATTGGTTGCTATGGGTAGCTTACAAACTTTAGACTATTATAATACCCCATTAGTGCCTACGAGGATGGGTAGAACCTTAATACTCTAAACTAGTGATGCACCGAACCCAGTTTTTCAGGTTTGGCCGAATCCATGGTCGAATACCGAATTGAATCCTGGATTCGGTGCATCCCTACTCTAAACATATGTTACCCTACTTACATTATGAATAAAATAAATCAGCATGAAGGGAGAATGCCAAATGAATTGCTTGCTTCTACATTGATTGGGTAGGGAAGTAGAAAATGACCAATCACTTAGTTGCCTGTGAGTAGCAGTGTTTCTTGGAGCTATTTGGTATTAGTTCCCAGAATGCCTTTTGTTTATTTGCATACGTCTCCTCAAGTTTGTAGTTGGGAATCTGATCAGCTATTATCCCGGCTTCTGCTTTCAAACCCAGTGGGTGAACATCAGCCTATCGGATAAATCCATGTAAATGAAATTTTCTGGGAGTTCTTTCGGATTAGTACCCAGAATTCCTTTTGGTAATTTGCATATGTTTGAGGAAGTCTCCCCAACCTTAATGATTTATCTGTGGATCCACACCCCTGGCTCTCCCTAAGCTAATCAAAAAAACGTCACTGATAAGTCTTGAGACAGGCAAGTTAGGAATCTGATCGGCTGTTATCCCGGCTTCTACTTTCAAACCCAGTTGATGAACTTCAGCCTATCGGATAAACCCATGTAAATGAAATTTTCTGGGAGCTTTTTGGGATTAGTTCCCATAATTCCTTTTGTCTATTTGCATACATTTGAGGAAGTCTCCTCAACCCTAATGATGTATTTGTGGATCGACACCCCTAGCTCTCCCTAAGCTAATCAGAAACCCTGCACTACACTGATGAGCCCCGAGATGTGCAAAACCGGTCTGTAGTTGGGAATCTGATCAGCTATTATCCCGGCTTCTACTTTCAAACCCAGTGGATGAACTTCAGCCTATCGGATAAACCCATGTAAATGAAATTTTCTTCGAGCTCTTTGGGTTTAGTTCCCAGAATTCCTTTTATCTATTTGCATACATTTGAGGAAGTCTCCCCAACTCTAATGATTTATTTGTGGAGCCACACCCCCTGGCTCTCCCTAAGCAAAACAGCTATTATCCCGACTTCTACTTTCAAACCCAGTGGGTGTGCTTTAGTCTATAGGATAAGCCCATGTAAATTGAGCTCTTTGGGATTAGCTCCCTGAATTCCTTGTGTTTATTTGCATATGTATGAGGCAGTCTCCTCAACCCTAATGATTTATCTGTGGATTCACACTCCTGGTTCTCCCTAAGCCAAACAGAAAAACCTTGCACTACACTGATGAGCCCCAAGTATGGCAAAACTGGTTTGTAGTTGGGAATCTGATCAGCTATTATCCTGGCTTCTACTTTCAAACTCAGTGGGTGAACTGCACCCTATTGGATAAACCCATGTAAATGAAATTTTCTTGGCGCTCTCTGGGGTTGGATCCCAGAATTCCATTTGTTTATTAGCATATGTGGAGGTCTCCACAAGTCTGTAGTTGGGAATCTGATCAGCTATTATCCCGGCTTCTACTTTCAAAATCAGTGGATAAACTTCAGCCTGTAGGATAAAGCCATGTAAATGGAATTTTCTTGGAGCTCTTTGGGTTTAGTTCCCAGAATTCCTCTTATCTATTT
Organism: Xenopus tropicalis; assembly: GCF_000004195.4. NCBI lineage: Eukaryota > Metazoa > Chordata > Amphibia > Anura > Pipidae > Xenopus > Xenopus tropicalis. Next base: position 3,968,445 of record NC_030678.2, read on the forward strand.
GCATACATTTGAGGAAGTCTCCCCAAGCCTAATGATTTATCTGTGGATCCACACCCCTGGCTCTCCCTAAGCTGTTCAGCAAACCCTACACTCCCCTGATGAGCCCTGAGATGTGAAAAACTGGTCTGCAGTTGGGAATCTGTTCCGTTATTATCCCAGCTTTTACTTTCAAACCCAGTGGGTGACCTTCAGCCTATCAGATAAACCCATGTAAATGAAGTTTTCTTGGAGCTTTTTAGGATTAGTTCCCAGAATTCCTTTTGTCTGTTTGCATACATTTGAGGAAGTCTCCCCAAGCCTAATCTGTGTATTCACACCCCTGGCTCTCACTAGGCTAATGAGAAAACTCTGTACTACACTAATGAGCCTTGAGATGTGCAAAACTAGTCTGTAGCTGGGAATCTGATCAGCTTTTATTCTGGCTTCTTCTTTCAAACCCAGTGGGTGAACTTCAGTCTATTGGATAAACCCATGTAAATGATATTTTCTTCTAGTTCCCAGAATTCCTTTTGTCTACTTGCATACAGTTGAGAAATCTCCTCAACCCTAATGATTTATCTGTGGATCCATGCCCCTGGCTCTCCCTAAGCTAATTAGAAAATGTCACTGATGAGCCCCGAGACAGGCAAGTTGGGAATCTGATCCCGGCTTCTACTTTCAAACCCAGTAGGTGAACGTCAGCATATCGGGTAAACCCATGTAAATTAAGTTGCTTGGAGCTCTCTGGGTTTAGTTCCCAGAATCCCTTTTGTTTATTTCCATACATTTGAGGCAGTCTCCTCAACCCCAATGATTTATCTGTGGATCCACACTCCTGGCTCTCCCTAAGCTGATCAGGAAACCCTGCACTCCACTGATGAGCCCCAAGACAGACAAAACCGGTCTGTAGATGGGAATTTGATCAGCTATTATCCCGGCTTCTACTTTCAAACCCAGTGAGTGAACTTCAGCCTATCGGATAAACTCATGTAAATGACAATTTCTTGGATTCTGGGATTGGATCCCAGAATTCCTTTTGTTTATTAGCATACGTCAAGAGGTCTCCTCAATCCTAATGATTTCTTTATGGAAGGTAGATATTTTTATATTTGTTTTATGTTTCCGTTACCATTTTAGCAATGTATATAGGACATTACACTAAATTGGGCACCAGTTTGCCAGTAAAGGAATCCAGCACCTGTTGGCACCGCGCATTCCGCTCTTGGCTCTGCCACCTCTTCCCTTTGACAGGCACCATTATTTTGTGAGATGCATTTATCTATGGGAACACAGGGCTCCATTCACCGAGACTGCAACAATAGCAATTTATCCCAGCGCTTCTTTTCGCAGTCTGCTCTAATCATCTTGGGATATAGAGTTACCTGCGTGTTGTTCTGACTCGGCACTTCTCCGCTCCGCGCTGGGCTTTAGTGGTGCGCACACAACACATCTCAGATCACAAAGGGGATATCCAAACTCAAACACAAAAGTACAAGTCAGGGGAATCTGTTATTTTAGCAGCAGAAAAAAAAAAATGATGACGGATGCAAAGTGTGGAAATATCTAATCCGGGTACATTAGAAACGCAGGGACGTGAGTTTGGGAGCAGAGGAGCGAAGTTTGTGAGATTGTTTGATTGTATTTGATATATTGCCACTTACACACAGGAATCACAGTCCCTTCTGCACACGCAGGGGAAATTCTCAGCTCGAGGGAAAACCAGATTCTAGAGAAGCTTTCTAATAACCTACATTATCACCGAGTAGCCAAAAAGGAAGGGAGTCTATAGAACAGCTTAGGCCACTTGGGCCAATTAAAGGGTTTTGTATGTGCCAGTTACAATGTTAAAGAAGAATAGATTTGCCACATTAGTACAAACTAGAAGGCTGTATTTATTCAGCACAAAGCTTTACCTGCCTGAGTAACAGCCCTAGAATCTCCCTCTGTTTGCACAGTTTGGAGGGGCAGCAGGAGAAGGGAGGGCGAGAGAGGAGCAAACTGAGCAGACTCCTGCCCGTGCCCGTGCCCTGAAGGATTTTTCTGAGAGCAGGAAGTCTGACTCAGAAGAACATGTATACATACATGCATACAGTAGAAATATAGAAAGGTATATCTAGTATAAATAAATGTAAAGCAACTGGACTTGTTTGGTAATCATTGAAGAAAGGTATATGATAGATAGATCAATAGATAGATACAGTAGAACGATGATAGATTGATAGATAGATAGATACAGTAGAAAGATGATAGATAGATAGATACAGTAGAAAGATGATAGATAGATAGATAGATAGATAGATACAGTAGAAAGATGATAGATAGATAGATAGATAGATAGATAGATAGATAGATAGATAGATACAGTAGAAAGATGATAGACAGATAAATATAGATAGATAGATAGATACAGTAGAAAGATGATAGACAGATAAAGATAGATAGATAGATAGATAGATAGATAGACAGACAGATAGATAGATAGATAGATAGACAGACAGACAGACAGACAGACAGACAGATAGATGATAGAAAATAGATAGATAGATAGATAGATAGATAGATACAGTACAAAGATGACAGATAGATAGATACAGTAGAAAGATGACAGATAGATAGATACAGTAGAAAGATGATAGATAGATAGATAGATAGATAGATACAGTAGAAAGATGATAGACAGATAAATATAGATAGATAGATAGATAGATAGACAGATAGATAGATAGATAGATAGATAGATAGATAGACAGACAGATAGATAGCTAGATAGATAGCTAGATAGATAGATAGACAGATAGATAGATAGACAGACAGATAGATAGATAGATACAGTAGAAAGATGATTGATAGACACAGTACAAAGACAGAAAGATATATGATATATGATAGATAGAGTAGAAAGATGATAGAAACATACATACATACAGTAGAAAGATGATAGACAGATAGATAGATAGATAGAGTAGAAAGACAGAAAAATATATGATCGATAGATAGATCGATAGAAAAATTGATAGATATATTCAGTTTTTTGGCAGCGGGGTCAGTGACCCCCATTTGAAAGCTGCAAAGAGTCAGAAGAAGAAGGGAAATAATTCAGAAACTATGAAAAACAAATAATGAAGACCAATTGAAAAGTTGCTTAGACTTTGCCTTTCTATAACACTCTAACAGTTAATTTGAGCCATATTTACAGGGCAGCAGGCACCATGCGGAATGAATAGAGTCGGCAGGACGTTCAGCCCTGACTGAATAAACATTCCGCCGAGCCGTATTTACCGGAGCCGCGTATCCCACAAACAAGCGGGTATTTATGGGCCCCTCTCCCCCCCCCCGAAAGGTAAGACTGTAATTTTCTCACAGGACAGTTGCCTCAGATGCTGCCCGGCCCAAAATAGTCCCGAAATAAACAAATAGAAGCGGCAGAAGCGAGGACGCGTTCCCACAAAGTGACCATTGATTTTGGCGAGTGACGTTCGCCGTCGCAGCTGCACAAACAGGGCCCCGGCTTCCAGCGTTCCCGAACCAAAGAGCTTCTATCCGCCCTTTCTAAGCAGCTATTAATAACAGCCAGGATCAACAGAGGCAAAAAAACTCCCACTCGGGGGGTTTCATTCTTACCCACCGACGAGGCACTTTATTCCTCTGCAGAGGGACAGTGTGGGGGTTTAGTTTGCCTTTAATAACAGCCAGAATCAACAGAGGCAAAAAAACTCCCACTCGGGGGGTTTCATTCTTACCCACCGACGGGGGCACTTTATTCCTCTGCAGAGAGAAGGCAGGGGGGTTTAGTTTGCCTTTAATAACAGCCAGGATCAACAGAGGCAAAAAAACACCAACTTTAATTGAATTCTTACCCTCCGACGGGGCAGAACGCCGGCGCTTTATCCTTCTGCAGAGAGAAGGCATGGGGGTTTAGTTTGCCTTTAATAACAGCCAGAATCATCTACGTACTATAAAGGCATCTGACTCACATACTTGGGGAAACCACAACAAACGCCTTCTCTATACATGAACAGCCAGTGAGTCAGGGAATGAACGGCCCCAGCAATTCGCTTTCTGGCAAATACAGAACATTACTGGGATCAGGGAGCCGTGGACCAGAGCCATTTTCTGAGCAAAATATCGCTCAGCTACCGGTCCCTCGGCTTCTGGAGATATCCGTCTGTCGGCTCTGTCTGCCTGTAGGAATGAAGCTGTAGATACGTCTAATATAATCTGGCGGGAACGGCTTACAGGGACGCGGAACGACTTGTACGGCTTGTTGGGGGGCAGGAAAGGGTTAACGGTTACAAAAGGGAATGATATCATTATTTGCCTTATGTTTTCCTTGGAATGTAGCGTTAGTGATTCAGATACAGAGAGATACCATAAAACTATGGCACATAGGGATTCCCTGTACTAAGCGCAATTCAGCAGGAACAGCCCCCTAAGTTTGCTCATAGCCTGTACAGAGAGATACCATAAAACTATGGCACATAGGGATTCCCCTGTACTAAGCACAATTCAGCAGGAACAGTCCCCTAAGTTTGCTCATAGCCTGTACAGAGAGATACCATAAAACTATGGCACAGGCACATAGGGATTACCCTGTACTGAGCACAATTCAGCAGGAACAGCCCCCTAAGTTTGCTCATAGCCTGTACAGAGAGATACCATAAAACTATGGCACATAGGGATTCCCCTGTACTAAGCACAATTCAGCAGGAACAGCCCCCTAAGTTTGCTCATAGCCTGTACAGAGAGATACCATAAAACTATGGCACAGGCACATAGGGATTACCCTGTACTGAGCACAATTCAGCAGGAACAGCCCCCTAAGTTTGCCCATAGCCTGTACAGAGAGATACCATAAAAATATGGCACATAGGGATTCCCCTGTACTAAGCACAATTCAGCAGGAACAGCCCCCTAAGTTTGCTCATAGCCTGTACAGAGAGATACCATAAAACTATGGCACATAGGGATTCCCCTGTACTGAGCACAATTCAGCAGGAACAGCCCCCTAAGTTTGCCCATAGCCTGTACAGAGAGATACCATAAACCTATGGCACATAGGGATTCCCCTGTACTAAGCACAATTCAGCAGGAACAACCCCCTAAGTTTGCCCATAGCCTGTACAGAGAGATACCATAAAACTATGGCAGCATAGGGATTCCCTATGACCGGGGCCCCTGTAGGGGTTCTGGGGTTGCAGGGGCCCCATGGGCGGCAGCCCCAGTGGGCCCTGCACCCCCCAGTCCAACACTGTATGCACCTTTCCATCTATCATATAAGTTAATTGAAAAACATTCATATTTTTCTCTATACCCATCTGAATGCAGGATAAACAGTGTAGTTGGGCTTATAGCCATTGGTAAGGGAGAAATGGGATTGTACTCCTGCTAGACAAAAGCACATATATATATATATATACACACACAAGAGGGAGGGAAAATGAAGAGTAAGGGGAAGGGAACTGGGAGGTTATGATCATACAATAATAATAACGCACTGAACGGAAAATTCAATATATTTATAAATCCCCTTTCATTTTTCAGCATATTTATCCCACACAATTATCTGATAATCCCCTATACAGCAGGATATATATATGGCAATACCAAAGATATTCTATAGGTGAGTAATTCACACATTATTATTGATACATTTAGAAACAATATAACATCTAACGACCCCAAGTCGTTAGTGTGCCATTAACTGTGAGAAGGTTATTTCTGGTGATAAAATCTTATAAATGTGATCCAGCAAACACAGGTATCCTTCAGTTAATATCGGGCTAGGGCAAGCAGTGGCCACGAGGCAACCGGAACCCCCCATAGCCGCAGTCGGCATTGATAACGATACATTCAGATCCCATGTAAACAGATCATAACGACACACACACAACGTAGAAGAACAGGACGTCAAAATACGGATTTAATAATAATAATAATAATAATGTTATTTGTTATCGGCAAAAATAAGTGAATAAACTTGGAAAATTCTTGATTCATAAACAGAAAAAAGGTGAAATACATGGCATGGGATCCCTTATCCAGAAACCCATTATCCTTCAAATTAGGGAAATTCTATGTTTAATTAATTTTATATTAATTTACATTCATTTTCTGAGATATTACCAATTTAACAATTAGGCAGGTTTGGCTCAACAGCTCAGTGACCCCAACTGTCTATGCACTTCCTGTATTCAGTAAAAGGGGCGGTTTCCCTTTAAGTTAACTATTAGTATGTTACAAAATGGCCAACTCTAAGCAACTTTTCAATTGGTCTTCATTATTTATTTTCTATAGTTTTTGAATTATTTGCCTTCCACTGACTCTTTGCAGCTTTCAAATGGGGGTCACTGACCCCGGCAGCCAAACCCTATTGCTCTGTGAGGCTCCAGTTTTACTGTTATTGTTACTTTTTATTCCTTATCTTTCTATTCAGCCCCTCTCCTATTTATATATCAGTCACTCCCTCAAACCGCTCCCTGGTTGCTAAGGTAATTTGAGCCCTAGCAACAGGATCACTGACCCCGGCAACCAAACCCTATTGCTCTGTGAGGCTCCAGTTTTATTGTTATTGTTACTTTTTATTCCTTATCTTTCTATTCAGCCCCTCCCCTATTCATATACCAGTCTCTCATCCAAACCACTCCCTGGTTGCTAAGGTAACTTGGATCCTAGCAACCAAATACCTGCTGAAACTCCAGACCGGGAGCTGCAGAACTGAAAACGAAATAACTAAAAAACTACAAATAATAAAAAATGAAGACCAATTGCAAATTGTCTCGGAATATCACTCTCTTCTTCATACTAAAAGTCAACTCAAAGGTGAACTTTCCCTTTATCCCTCGGGTCACTGACTCCCAGATGAGCTTGCTATGAGAACAGAAACACAAATATATCAGACACTGCTAGAAATTAAAGAATGAATGTAAACTGCATGTTCGATTTATCAAAAAGGTTTATAATATTTAAAAAAAGACAAAAAATTCCCAAACTCATGGTCTTATTTATGAAAAAACTTAAATTTCAAAATCTCAATTAAAACTGTGAAAACAAAAGTCCCTATACACATGATTTCCAGTGATTCAGTCAAATTCTGAATTCATCTAACAACTATTTTTTCTATATACGAGATGTCGATTTAGAAACAGATAATACTTACTGTTACACTGTTACTTAATTAGTACCAATTAATATAATTGTAGTAAAATAAATTGAAAATTATAAATCTAATTATTCAGAGAATGTGATAACTGACAGACTTTATAGAGATATTAATGGTTTCTAATTCTCCTTCCTTATTTGGGACGTATTTATATAGAGGTACCCGAGGGCAGAAGCTTTACGAGGGGTGGCCCTCGGGGTCCGATATATTAAAAAAATAAAAAAAAAATAAAACTAAAAAACCTCCCCAGTCAACACCAGGTGAAACCTATAGATATCTGACTATGGAGATGGGGAGGGAGATGAGGGTGTTCAGGCCAGAAGTGATGTCATATATAGAGGAAGTGACATCACATGGGTCATCTCCATAACCCGAGGGTCATATTTAATAAACACCCACTGCAGTCTAATAGATTCTTCCTAATAGAGATGGTTTCCTTGTATGTAATACTACAAAAAAGAGTATAAAATAATAACTTTGTTCTTTGAAGGGGCAACTGAAAGTTAGCACAATGGTATTTTATATAGTCTATATAGTTTATAGTATATATATTCCTTATAATATATAGTGAATAATGTGCCCCCTATTGTAACATATAGGGATATTATAAGTCCCCGAGGGGTTCCTTATAATATATAGTGAATAAAGTGCCCCCTATTGTAACATACAGGGATATTATAAGTCCCCAAGGAGTTCCTTAGAATATATAGTGAATAAAGTACCCCCTATTGTAACATATAGGGATATTATAAGCCCCCGAGGGGTTCCTTATAATATATAGTGAATAAAGTGCCCCCTATTGTAACATATAGGGATATTATAAGTCACAGAGGGGGTCCTTATAATATATAGTGAATAAAGTACCCCCTATTGTAACATATAGGGATATTATAATCCCCCGAGGAGTTCCTTATAATATATAGTGAATAAAGTGCCCCCTATTGTAACATATAGGGATATTATAAGCCCCCGAGGAGTTCCTTATAATATATAGTGAATAAAGTGCCCCCTATTGTAACATATAGGGATATTATAAGTCCCCGAGGAGTTCCTTATAATATATAGTGAATAAAGTGCCCCCTATTGTAACATATAGGGATATTATAAGCCCCCGAAGAGTTCCTTATAATATATAGTGGATAAAGTGCCCCCTATTGTAACATATAGGGATATTATAAGCCCCCGAGGAGTTCCTTATAATATATAGTGAATAAAGTGCCCCCTATTCTAACATATAGGGATATTATAAGCCCCCGAGGAGTTCCTTATAATATATAGTGCATAAAGTGCCCCCTATTGTAACATATAGGGATATTATAAGTCCCCGAGGAGTTCCTTATAATATATAGTGAATAAAGTGCCCCCTATTGTAACATATAGGGATATTATAAGCCCCCGAGGAGTTCCTTATAATATATAGTGAATAAAGTGCCCCCTATTCTAACATATAGGGATATTATAAGTCCCCGAGGAGTTCCTTATAATATATAGTGAATAAAGTACCCCTTATTGTAACATATAGGGATATTATAAGCCCCCGAGGAGTTCCTTATAATATATAGTGAATAAAGTGCCCCCATATTGTAAAATATAGGGATATTATCAATCACTGAGGCGTTCCTTTTATATGGTCATGGAACTCCGTGGTGACTTCTAATATCCCTACAATAGAGGGTACTTTACTGTATTTATATACAAGTTTCAGTGAGTCGTGTTACAGAAATGACATCACTAAGCTCCGATTATAACGGATGACATCACTAAGCACCGTTTATAAGGATATAATTTACAGTTTGGTCCCATAGGGAAATGACTAAAATGTATATTATATAACAATTATAGCAATGAGTTAAACCTTAACTGTAAAGAGATTATCCCTGCTACAATATTCTCCTCTCTATTCCTATCTATCTATCTATCTGTCTGTCTATGTATCTATCTATCTATCTATCTATCTATCTATCTATCTATCTATCTATTCTCTATTATAAATGTGATTCTACAAACAATAATAACCACTCTATGAGCCACACAGAGGTCTCGATGCAAAAACCGACTGTATTTTATATAATAATAAAGCCAAACTTCGGGTTATTTTGATAAAGGAACTAATTGGAAATTTCAGGCCACTTTAGTTTCTCCTCCGAAGCTTCTAGAGACTGGATTTTATCTGGATAAAGGAATAAGCAATTGGGAATGTATCCGCGCCGTACTCTGTGCCGACAGAACCCAAACAGAAAGACTCTTTATGGGCTGGCGGTGGAGTCGATGGATTTATGCACTTTGTCAGCCCTCACTTCAGTGCAATTAAAAATTCAGACCGTAAAAACGAAGTTGAATTTTTAATGATTATTAAAAATGGGAAGGATTCATTACCAATTGTCACCGCGCTGAAGAGTCCCCATTACTAACAAACAGAACAATATCTCACGGTAATAATCTTGCAGACAGAGAGTCATACAAACATTTAATCTCTCTTAATGCCAGAGATTGAGAGAAAAAAATGTTCCGCGCTCACAAATTAGTCAGAAAAATACAGATCCCCTGCTGCCTATTAACTGCGGGAGCTCAGCAACTTCAATATAGACATTTGATAGGCAGATAGAGATATTAGACAATGATGGGATACAGATACATACTAATAGTAAAAGATAGAGATGATAGATAGGTAGACAGACAGACAGGATAGGTAAATATACAGATTGTAAGCTCTTTGGGGCAGGGCTCTCTTCCCCTCTTGTATCGGTTATTGATTGCTTTATATGTTACTCCTTGTAGAGTGTAAGCTCTTTTGGGCAGGGCTCTCTTCCCCTCCTGTATCGGTTATTGATTGCTTTATATGTTACTCTGTATGTCCCATGTATGAAACCCACTTATTGTACAGCGCTGCGGGGTATGTTGGCGCTTTATAAATAAATGTTAATACAGGTATGGGATCTGGAAATCCATTATCCAGAAAGCTCTGAATTACGGAAAGCCCATCTTCCATAGACTCCATTTTAATCAAATAATTCAGAATTTTTATACTGATTCCCTTTTCTCTGTAATAATAAAACAGTACCTGTACTTGATCTCAACTAAGATATAATTACCCCTTATTGGGGCAGAACAGCCCTATTGGGTTTATTTAATGGTTAAATGATTCCCTTTTCTCTGTAATAATAAAACAGTACCTGTACTTGATCCCAACTAAGATATAATTACCCCTTATTGGGGCAGAACAGCCCTATTGGGTTTATTTAATGGTTAAATGATTCCATTTTTTATGTAATAATAATAAAACAGTACCTGTACTTGATCCCAACTAAGATATAATTACCCCTTATTGGGGGCAGAACAGCCCTATTGGGTTTATTTCATGGTTAAATGATTCCCTTTTCTCTGTAATAATAAAACAGTACCTGTACTTGATCCCAACTAAGATATAATTACCCCTTATTGGGGGCAGAACAGCCCTATTGGGTTTATTTAATGGTTAAATGATTCCCTTTTCTCTGTAATAATAAAACAGTACCTGTACTTGATCCCAACTAAGATATAATTACCCCTTATTGGGGCAGAACAGCCCTATTGGGTTTATTTCATGGTTAAATGATTCCCTTTTCTCTGTAATAATAAAACAGTACCTGTACTTGATCCCAACTAAGATATAATTACCCCTTATTGGGGGCAGAACAGCCCTATTGGGTTTATTTAATGGTTAAATGATTCCCTTTTCTCTGTAATAATAAAACAGTACCTGTACTTGATCCCAACTAAGATATAATTACCCCTTATTGGGGCAGAACAGCCCTATTGGGTTTATTTCATGGTTAAATGATTCCCTTTTCTCTGTAATAATAAAACAGTACCTGTACTTGATCCCAACTAAGATATAATTACCCCTTATTGGGGGCAGAACAATCCTACATTAATTAACGTTTTATTGATTTTTTAGTAGACTTAAGGTATGGAGATCCAAACTACGGAAAGACCCCTTATCCGGAATACCCTTGGGTCCTGAGCACTCTAAATAACAGGTCCTATACCTGTAATAATAATAATAATAATACAGATATATAAGTAGACAGACAAGTAGACAGACAGATACATTAGAAGAGAGACAGATATAGGTAGAGATACAGATAGATGCCAATAGTAGACAATAGATAAACAGGTATAAGTAAATATAAAGATGATACCAATACTAGAAGACAGAGATAGATAAAGACTGATATAAGTAGGTATACAGATACTGTAGATACCAATACTAGAAGATAGATGATAGATAGACAGATGGATAGATAGATAGATAGATAGATAGATAGATAGATAGATAGATAGATAGATAGATAGACAGATATAGGTAGATATATAGATAGATACCAATACTGGAAGATAGATGGAAGAGATTGTTTTCTATATCCCCCCTCAGTATGACCCCCCTTGAATTGCCGCACAACTATAATGCCGGTAAGTAGAGCAGTACATAATACTTTCTGCCCTTTCTTCCAACTTAACTTTGTCTCCTGGTTCCATCCTACTGTACTCACTATACCTACTGTAACTGCCGTACCTACTGTACCCACTGTACCCACTATACCTACTGTACCCACTGTACTTACTGTACCCACTGTACCTACCATACATACTGTACCCACTGTACCTCTGTACCCACTGTACCTACCGTACATACTGTACTTACTGTACCCACTGTACATGCTATACTTACTGTACCCACTGTACCTACTGTACTTACTGTACTTACTGTTCCCACTGTACTTACTATACCCCTGTACTTGCTGTACCCACTCTACCTGCTGTACTTACTGTACAATGTACTTTCCGTACCTACTGTACTTAGTGTACCCACCGTACTTCCTGTGCCCACTGTACTTCCTGTGCCCACTGTACCCGTTGTACTTCCTGTACTCACTGTACTTCCTGTGCCCACTGTACTTCCTGTACCCACTGTACTTCCTGTGCCCACTGTACCCGCTGTACTTCCTGTACCCTCTGTACTTCCTGTACCCACTTTACTTACTGTGCCCACTGTACTTCCTGTACCCACTGTGCTTACTGTACCCACTGTATTTACTGCTTTATCATTTAGTTCCTACCTCAAAGGCCCTACTGAGTTGCACCAAATTCACCCAAGATCCCATTAATAATGACAGATACCTGCCCGGCCGCTCTTCCCTATAACGGACACAATAACTTCCCGCAAGGCTTTTCTGCCTCCAGTTGAAGGAGCCATGGTGGGTTCCATCCCGGATCCCATTTCCCTGCGCTTCTTACCTTGGGAACCTCTCCAGCTTCAGCTTCTCCTCCTCACTGACCCTGCAGCTTCTCCCTTATTGCCTCCCTTCCACATTCCCTCCATCCTCCCATTACAAACACATTACGGGTTTCAAAAAACGGAGCTAGAGGAACAATTCCCCACCACTTCCGCGCCTAATATTTCCATCAAGGCCGCAAACACTGTAATTTCAACCCAGCGAAATGCAGAAATCTGCTGGAGAATGTGGTTTTCTCCATTAATATTACAATAAAGCATATGGCAATGCAAAAGGGGAGTTTTATAAGTATCACAATGGGTTTCTGAGATAAAACACTGAAACCGCTGAAAGCTAATTCATCCCCCGTATAATGGAGCTCTACGCGCGCTTTTGTTCTTTACGGCAATTCCGTCCAGGTATTATTAAATAATATATATTATTAACTTAAATTAGGTGCCTATTTTTGAAGCAGATCCGCGCTTTATTTGAATTTATGGGTCAATTACATTTTTTTCATGAGTTTTTTTTTTCTTTAAATAGTACCCTAATGTCGGATATCTGCCGAAATCTCACATTCACATTTGCCCATTGCTGCAAATGAGTTCCGTGATGG